>NW_027136052.1:300000-469527 GCF_039906515.1 Pseudorca crassidens | reverse complement strand
ACATTCCGTGTATTACTGATATCTTATGATGTTTCTTTTTCTGTGTGACTTATTTCAGTTAGAATCATCATACCTGAATCCACTCATTGTGCTGCTAAGGGCCTGATGACATAGATTTCATTGCTGAGTGATATTGCTTTGTAAGTAAATACCACAACTTCTTTATCCATTTTTCACTTTCTGCGATGTTGAACTTGTACTGTAAACGAGGTTCTTGTAAACAGAGGCGTCCCAATGTTTGGGGTGGCTGTGTCTTTTTGATTTTAATTTCCCTAAGCTATAGGACCATAAGTGGAAGTGCCCTAGGCTCTGTTGCTTTGTTTTTTAGATGTTTCAGGAAACACCATACACTTCTCCCGAGTGTCTGTTGGCAATTTACATCCCGCCCATCAGCATAACAAGGCTCCCAGTTCTCCATGGCCTGTCCTGCCTTTCTGGATTTTACACTTTTTTCAGATGGCCCTTTTGACCGGGGGGAAGTGAGACTTCATTGTAGTGCAGATTTCCTTTGCAAGCTTGCTTGGTTGGCCAAAAAGGGCGTATGCGTTTTTTCCTGAATATATTCAGGAAAAAACGCATACGCCCTTTTTGGCCAAGTGCATCATTGTGGACGTTCTGCCTCTTTTCCTATGCTTTCAATGCAATTCCAGTCTACCTCCTGAAATCGGTTTCCTGCAATTCTGCCCCGCTTTCAAGTCCTCTTGGCAGCCTTACTTCAGTATATTTTTGGACGATAGTTGTCATTTATAACTCTGCAGGTTTGTGAATTACAGTGCCCCTGAGCTCCTTTCTTCAACTCGCTTTCTTTTGAGCTGGCCGCAACACCGCAGGATGGCTTCAGGCCCTAATCTGGTTCCGGCACGGCACGCTGAGCCTTTGGTTAATTCCTCTTCCTGGTGGGAAATGAGAGTTAAATTTGCACGTCCAGACACCTGCAGCTAGTCTCTCATTGGTTCTCGCTATTCCTGTTCATCTTCCGCAGAAATTGCAAACTGGGCCAAACAGGAGGTTAAAGGGACTGACTCTCCAAGTCGGGAGGGTGTTAGTAAAGCGTCTGGAATGTTGCACCCGAGTACCAGGGTATGAAAACTGAGACATATTTGAACACGTCTCCCGATCACATGGTTGATCAGACTCTAGGTTCCACATGCATGTTTTAGCTGAAGGAAGAATACCTTAAACCTGGGTAGTTGAAACCCGTGGAATGGGTACCATGCAATATGACTTCAAAGGGTCTTCATTTGCTCACCGAACCTCTCCAATCCTATCACTGCTGCGTTTATGCCCCTGTACACATGCTTGATTCTCTTTCGGAGACATAGCAATCCATAGGTTTTAAGATACTTACTAGTCAGGTACATTCTTAGGCGTTTAATATGCGGTATTGAGTCCATTTCGTTGAGCAAGGAGTAGCTCTTGTCTATTCCATATTTGGCTTAAGGAACTTTATCTGTGCTCATTTCAATCTCTGGTTTTATGCAGCACCCCAACTCACCTTTCCCCTTAAGCAAGCATAAGTTGGTTTTCTAAATTTGAGACCCTGTTCTGTTCTGTAATTCAGTTCCTGTGTAGCCAAGTTTACATTCCGTGTATTACTGATATCTTATGATGTTTCTTTTTCTGTGTGACTTATTTCAGTTAGAATCATCATACCTGAATCCACTCATTGTGCTGCTAAGGGCCTGATGACATAGATTTCATTGCTGAGTGATATTGCTTTGTAAGTAAATACCACAACTTCTTTATCCATTTTTCACTTTCTGCGATGTTGAACTTGTACTGTAAACGAGGTTCTTGTAAACAGAGGCGTCCCAAACTTTGGGGTGGCTGTGTCTTTTTGATTTTAATTTCCCTAAGCTATAGGACCATAAGTGGAAGTGCCCTAGGCTCTGTTGCTTTGTTTTTTAGATGTTTCAGGAAACACCATACACTTCTCCCGAGTGTCTGTTGGCAATTTACATCCCGCCCATCAGCATAACAAGGCTCCCAGTTCTCCATGGCCTGTCCTGCCTTTCTGGATTTTACACTTTTTTCAGATGGCCCTTTTGACCGGGGGGAAGTGAGACTTCATTGTAGTGCAGATTTCCTTTGCAAGCTTGCTTGGTTGGCCAAAAAGGGCGTATGCGTTTTTTCCTGAATATATTCAGGAAAAAACGCATACGCCCTTTTTGGCCAAGTGCATCATTGTGGACGTTCTGCCTCTTTTCCTATGCTTTCAATGCACTTCCAGTCTGCCTCCTGAAATCGGTTTCCAGCAATTCTGCCCCGCTTTCAAGTCCTCTTGGCAGCCTTACTTCAGTATATTTTTGGACGATAGCTGTCATTTATAACTCTGCAGGTTTGTGAATTACAGTGCCCCTGAGCTCCTTTCTTCAACTCGCTTTCTTTTGAGCTGGCCGCAACACCGCAGGATGGCTTCAGGCCCTAATCTGGTTCCGGCACGGCACGCTGAGCCTTTGGTTAATTCCTCTTCCTGGTGGGAAATGAGAGTTAAATTTGCCCGTTCAGACACCTCCAGCTAGTCTCTCATTGGTTCTCGCTATTCCTGTTCATCTTCCGCAGAAATTGCAAACTGGGCCAAACAGGAGGTTAAAGGGACTGACTCTCCAAGTCGGGAGGGTGTTAGTAAAGCGTCTGGAATGTTGCACCCGAGTACCAGGGTATGAAAACTGAGACATATTTGAACACGTCTCCCGATCACATGGTTGATCAGACTCTAGGTTCCACATGCATGTTTTAGCTGAAGGAAGAATACCTTAAACCTGGGTAGTTGAAACCCGTGGAATGGGTACCATGCAATATGACTTCAAAGGGTCTTCATTTGCTCACCGAACCTCTCCAATCCTATCACTGCTGCGTTTATGCCCCTGTACACATGCTTGATTCTCTTTCGGAGACATAGCAATCCATAGGTTTTAAGATACTTACTAGTCAGGTACATTCTTAGGCGTTTAATATGCGGTATTGAGTCCATTTCGTTGAGCAAGGAGTAGCTCTTGTCTATTCCATATTTGGCTTAAGGAACTTTATCTGTGCTCATTTCAATCTCTGGTTTTATGCAGCACCCCAACTCACCTTTCCCCTTAAGCAAGCATAAGTTGGTTTTCTAAATTTGAGACCCTGTTCTGTTCTGTAATTCAGTTCCTGTGTAGCCAAGTTTACATTCCGTGTATTACTGATATCTTATGATGTTTCTTTTTCTGTGTGACTTATTTCAGTTAGAATCATCATACCTGAATCCACTCATTGTGCTGCTAAGGGCCTGATGACATAGATTTCATTGCTGAGTGATATTGCTTTGTAAGTAAATACCACAACTTCTTTATCCATTTTTCACTTTCTGCGATGTTGAACTTGTACTGTAAACGAGGTTCTTGTAAACAGAGGCGTCCCAAACTTTGGGGTGGCTGTGTCTTTTTGATTTTAATTTCCCTAAGCTATAGGACCATAAGTGGAAGTGCCCTAGGCTCTGTTGCTTTGTTTTTTAGATGTTTCAGGAAACACCATACACTTCTCCCGAGTGTCTGTTGGCAATTTACATCCCGCCCATCAGCATAACAAGGCTCCCAGTTCTCCATGGCCTGTCCTGCCTTTCTGGATTTTACACTTTTTTCAGATGGCCCTTTTGACCGGGGGGAAGTGAGACTTCATTGTAGTGCAGATTTCCTTTGCAAGCTTGCTTGGTTGGCCAAAAAGGGCGTATGCGTTTTTTCCTGAATATATTCAGGAAAAAACGCATACGCCCTTTTTGGCCAAGTGCATCATTGTGGACGTTCTGCCTCTTTTCCTATGCTTTCAATGCACTTCCAGTCTGCCTCCTGAAATCGGTTTCCAGCAATTCTGCCCCGCTTTCAAGTCCTCTTGGCAGCCTTACTTCAGTATATTTTTGGACGATAGCTGTCATTTATAACTCTGCAGGTTTGTGAATTACAGTGCCCCTGAGCTCCTTTCTTCAACTCGCTTTCTTTTGAGCTGGCCGCAACACCGCAGGATGGCTTCAGGCCCTAATCTGGTTCCGGCACGGCACGCTGAGCCTTTGGTTAATTCCTCTTCCTGGTGGGAAATGAGAGTTAAATTTGCCCGTTCAGACACCTCCAGCTAGTCTCTCATTGGTTCTCGCTATTCCTGTTCATCTTCCGCAGAAATTGCAAACTGGGCCAAACAGGAGGTTAAAGGGACTGACTCTCCAAGTCGGGAGGGTGTTAGTAAAGCGTCTGGAATGTTGCACCCGAGTACCAGGGTATGAAAACTGAGACATATTTGAACACGTCTCCCGATCACATGGTTGATCAGACTCTAGGTTCCACATGCATGTTTTAGCTGAAGGAAGAATACCTTAAACCTGGGTAGTTGAAACCCGTGGAATGGGTACCATGCAATATGACTTCAAAGGGTCTTCATTTGCTCACCGAACCTCTCCAATCCTATCACTGCTGCGTTTATGCCCCTGTACACATGCTTGATTCTCTTTCGGAGACATAGCAATCCATAGGTTTTAAGATACTTACTAGTCAGGTACATTCTTAGGCGTTTAATATGCGGTATTGAGTCCATTTCGTTGAGCAAGGAGTAGCTCTTGTCTATTCCATATTTGGCTTAAGGAACTTTATCTGTGCTCATTTCAATCTCTGGTTTTATGCAGCACCCCAACTCACCTTTCCCCTTAAGCAAGCATAAGTTGGTTTTCTAAATTTGAGACCCTGTTCTGTTCTGTAATTCAGTTCCTGTGTAGCCAAGTTTACATTCCGTGTATTACTGATATCTTATGATGTTTCTTTTTCTGTGTGACTTATTTCAGTTAGAATCATCATACCTGAATCCACTCATTGTGCTGCTAAGGGCCTGATGACATAGATTTCATTGCTGAGTGATATTGCTTTGTAAGTAAATACCACAACTTCTTTATCCATTTTTCACTTTCTGCGATGTTGAACTTGTACTGTAAACGAGGTTCTTGTAAACAGAGGCGTCCCAAACTTTGGGGTGGCTGTGTCTTTTTGATTTTAATTTCCCTAAGCTATAGGACCATAAGTGGAAGTGCCCTAGGCTCTGTTGCTTTGTTTTTTAGATGTTTCAGGAAACACCATACACTTCTCCCGAGTGTCTGTTGGCAATTTACATCCCGCCCATCAGCATAACAAGGCTCCCAGTTCTCCATGGCCTGTCCTGCCTTTCTGGATTTTACACTTTTTTCAGATGGCCCTTTTGACCGGGGGGAAGTGAGACTTCATTGTAGTGCAGATTTCCTTTGCAAGCTTGCTTGGTTGGCCAAAAAGGGCGTATGCGTTTTTTCCTGAATATATTCAGGAAAAAACGCATACGCCCTTTTTGGCCAAGTGCATCATTGTGGACGTTCTGCCTCTTTTCCTATGCTTTCAATGCACTTCCAGTCTACCTCCTGAAATCGGTTTCCTGCAATTCTGCCCCGCTTTCAAGTCCTCTTGGCAGCCTTACTTCAGTATATTTTTGGACGATAGCTGTCATTTATAACTCTGCAGGTTTGTGAATTACAGTGCCCCTGAGCTCCTTTCTTCAACTCGCTTTCTTTTGAGCTGGCCGCAACACCGCAGGATGGCTTCAGGCCCTAATCTGGTTCCGGCACGACACGCTGAGCCTTTGGTTAATTCCTCTTCCTGGTGGGAAATGAGAGTTAAATTTGCCCGTCCAGACACCTCCAGCTAGTCTCTCATTGGTTCTCGCTATTCCTGTTCATCTTCCGCAGAAATTGCAAACTGGGCCAAACAGGAGGTTAAAGGGACTGACTCTCCAAGTCGGGAGGGTGTTAGTAAAGCGTCTGGAATGTTGCACCCGAGTACCAGGGTACGAAAACTGAGACATATTTGAACACGTCTCCCGATCACATGGTTGATCATACTCTAGGTTCCACATGCATGTTTTAGCTGAAGGAAGAATACCTTAAACCTGGGTAGTTGAAACCCGTGGAATGGGTACCATGCAATATGACTTCAAAGGGTCTTCATTTGCTCACCGAACCTCTCCAATCCTATCACTGCTGCGTTTATGCCCCTGTACACATGCTTGATTCTCTTTCGGAGACATAGCAATCCATAGGTTTTAAGATACTTACTAGTCAGGTACATTCTTAGGCATTTAATATGCGGTGTTGAGTCCATTTCGTTGAGCAAGGAGTAGCTCTTGTCTATTCCATATTTGGCTTAAGGAACTTTATCTGTGCTCATTTCAATCTCTGGTTTTATGCAGCACCCCAACTCACCTTTCCCCTTAAGCAAGCATAAGTTGGTTTTCTAAATTTGAGACCCTGTTCTGTTCTGTAATTCAGTTCCTGTGTAGCCAAGTTTACATTCCGTGTATTACTGATATCTTATGATGTTTCTTTTTCTGTGTGACTTATTTCAGTTAGAATCATCATACCTGAATCCACTCATTGTGCTGCTAAGGGCCTGATGACATAGATTTCATTGCTGAGTGATATTGCTTTGTAAGTAAATACCACAACTTCTTTATCCATTTTTCACTTTCTGCGATGTTGAACTTGTACTGTAAACGAGGTTCTTGTAAACAGAGGCGTCCCAAACTTTGGGGTGGCTGTGTCTTTTTGATTTTAATTTCCCTAAGCTATAGGACCATAAGTGGAAGTGCCCTAGGCTCTGTTGCTTTGTTTTTTAGATGTTTCAGGAAACACCATACACTTCTCCCGAGTGTCTGTTGGCAATTTACATCCCGCCCATCAGCATAACAAGGCTCCCAGTTCTCCATGGCCTGTCCTGCCTTTCTGGATTTTACACTTTTTTCAGATGGCCCTTTTGACCGGGGGGAAGTGAGACTTCATTGTAGTGCAGATTTCCTTTGCAAGCTTGCTTGGTTGGCCAAAAAGGGCGTATGCGTTTTTTCCTGAATATATTCAGGAAAAAACGCATACGCCCTTTTTGGCC
Source organism: Pseudorca crassidens (assembly GCF_039906515.1). Classification (NCBI taxonomy): domain Eukaryota; kingdom Metazoa; phylum Chordata; class Mammalia; order Artiodactyla; family Delphinidae; genus Pseudorca; species Pseudorca crassidens. The sequence continues at coordinate 462,613 of NW_027136052.1, read as the reverse complement.
AAGTGCATCATTGTGGACGTTCTGCCTCTTTTCCTATGCTTTCAATGCACTTCCAGTCTACCTCCTGAAATCGGTTTCCTGCAATTCTGCCCCGCTTTCAAGTCCTCTTGGCAGCCTTACTTCAGTATATTTTTGGACGATAGCTGTCATTGATAACTCTGCAGGTTTGTGAATTACAGTGCCCCTGAGCTCCTTTCTTCAACTCGCTTTCTTTTGAGCTGGCCGCAACACCGCAGGATGGCTTCAGGCCCTAATCTGGTTCCGGCACGGCACGCTGAGCCTTTGGTTAATTCCTCTTCCTGGTGGGAAATGAGAGTTAAATTTGCCCGTCCAGACACCTCCAGCTAGTCTCTCATTGGTTCTCGCTATTCCTGTTCATCTTCCGCAGAAATTGCAAACTGGGCCAAACAGGAGGTTAAAGGGACTGACTCTCCAAGTCGGGAGGGTGTTAGTAAAGCGTCTGGAATGTTGCACCCGAGTACCAGGGTACGAAAACTGAGACATATTTGAACACGTCTCCCGATCACATGGTTGATCATACTCTAGGTTCCACATGCATGTTTTAGCTGAAGGAAGAATACCTTAAACCTGGGTAGTTGAAACCCGTGGAATGGGTACCATGCAATATGACTTCAAAGGGTCTTCATTTGCTCACCGAACCTCTCCAATCCTATCACTGCTGCGTTTATGCCCCTGTACACATGCTTGATTCTCTTTCGGAGACATAGCAATCCATAGGTTTTAAGATACTTACTAGTCAGGTACATTCTTAGGCGTTTAATATGCGGTGTTGAGTCCATTTCGTTGAGCAAGGAGTAGCTCTTGTCTATTCCATATTTGGCTTAAGGAACTTTATCTGTGCTCATTTCAATCTCTGGTTTTATGCAGCACCCCAACTCACCTTTCCCCTTAAGCAAGCATAAGTTGGTTTTCTAAATTTGAGACCCTGTTCTGTTCTGTAATTCAGTTCCTGTGTAGCCAAGTTTACATTCCGTGTATTACTGATATCTTATGATGTTTCTTTTTCTGTGTGACTTATTTCAGTTAGAATCATCATACCTGAATCCACTCATTGTGCTGCTAAGGGCCTGATGACATAGATTTCATTGCTGAGTGATATTGCTTTGTAAGTAAATACCACAACTTCTTTATCCATTTTTCACTTTCTGCGATGTTGAACTTGTACTGTAAACGAGGTTCTTGTAAACAGAGGCGTCCCAAACTTTGGGGTGGCTGTGTCTTTTTGATTTTAATTTCCCTAAGCTATAGGACCATAAGTGGAAGTGCCCTAGGCTCTGTTGCTTTGTTTTTTAGATGTTTCAGGAAACACCATACACTTCTCCCGAGTGTCTGTTGGCAATTTACATCCCGCCCATCAGCATAACAAGGCTCCCAGTTCTCCATGGCCTGTCCTGCCTTTCTGGATTTTACACTTTTTTCAGATGGCCCTTTTGACCGGGGGGAAGTGAGACTTCATTGTAGTGCAGATTTCCTTTGCAAGCTTGCTTGGTTGGCCAAAAAGGGCGTATGCGTTTTTTCCTGAATATATTCAGGAAAAAACGCATACGCCCTTTTTGGCCAAGTGCATCATTGTGGACGTTCTGCCTCTTTTCCTATGCTTTCAATGCAATTCCAGTCTACCTCCTGAAATCGGTTTCCTGCAATTCTGCCCCGCTTTCAAGTCCTCTTGGCAGCCTTACTTCAGTATATTTTTGGACGATAGCTGTCATTGATAACTCTGCAGGTTTGTGAATTACAGTGCCCCTGAGCTCCTTTCTTCAACTCGCTTTCTTTTGAGCTGGCAGCAACACCGCAGGATGGCTTCAGGCCCTAATCTGGTTCCGGCACGGCACGCTGAGCCTTTGGTTAATTCCTCTTCCTGGTGGGAAATGAGAGTTAAATTTGCCCGTCCAGACACCTCCAGCTAGTCTCTCATTGGTTCTCGCTATTCCTGTTCATCTTCCGCAGAAATTGCAAACTGGGCCAAACAGGAGGTTAAAGGGACTGACTCTCCAAGTCGGGAGGGTGTTAGTAAAGCGTCTGGAATGTTGCACCCGAGTACCAGGGTACGAAAACTGAGACATATTTGAACACGTCTCCCGATCACATGGTTGATCATACTCTAGGTTCCACATGCATGTTTTAGCTGAAGGAAGAATACCTTAAACCTGGGTAGTTGAAACCCGTGGAATGGGTACCATGCAATATGACTTCAAAGGGTCTTCATTTGCTCACCGAACCTCTCCAATCCTATCACTGCTGCGTTTATGCCCCTGTACACATGCTTGATTCTCTTTCGGAGACATAGCAATCCATAGGTTTTAAGATACTTACTAGTCAGGTACATTCTTAGGCGTTTAATATGCGGTGTTGAGTCCATTTCGTTGAGCAAGGAGTAGCTCTGGTCTATTCCATATTTGGCTTAAGGAACTTTATCTGTGCTCATTTCAATCTCTGGTTTTATGCAGCACCCCAACTCACCTTTACCCTTAAGCAAGCATAAGTTGGTTTTCTAAATTTGAGACCCTGTTCTGTTCTGTAATTCAGTTCCTGTGTAGCCAAGTTTACATTCCGTGTATTACTGATATCTTATGATGTTTCTTTTTCTGTGTGACTTATTTCAGTTAGAATCATCATACCTGAATCCACTCATTGTGCTGCTAAGGGCCTGATGACATAGATTTCATTGCTGAGTGATATTGCTTTGTAAGTAAATACCACAACTTCTTTATCCATTTTTCACTTTCTGCAATGTTGAACTTGTACTGTAAACGAGGTTCTTGTAAACAGAGGCGTTCCAATGTTTGGGGTGGCTGTGTCTTTTTGATTTTAATTTCCCTAAGCTATAGGACCATAAGTGGAAGTGCCCTAGGCTCTGTTGCTTTGTTTTTTAGATGTTTCAGGAAACACCATACACTTCTCCCGAGTGTCTGTTGGCAATTTACATCCCGCCCATCAGCATAACAAGGCTCTCAGTTCTCCATGGCCTGTCCTGCCTTTCTGGATTTTACACTTTTTTCAGATGGCCCTTTTGACCGGGGGGAAGTGAGACTTCATTGTAGTGCAGATTTCCTTTGCAAGCTTGCTTGGTTGGCCAAAAAGTGCGTATGCGTTTTTTCCTGAATATATTCAGGAAAAAACGCATACGCCCTTTTTGGCCAAGTGCATCATTGTGGACGTTCTGCCTCTTTTCCTATGCTTTCAATGCAATTCCAGTCTACCTCCTGAAATCGGTCTCCTGCAATTCTGCCCCGCTTTCAAGTCCTCTTGGCAGCCTTACTTCAGTATATTTTTGGACGATAGCTGTCATTTATAACTCTGCAGGTTTGTGAATTACAGTGCCCCTGAGCTCCTTTCTTCAACTCGCTTTCTTTTGAGCTGGCCGCAACACCGCAGGATGGCTTCAGGCCCTAATCTGGTTCCGGCACGGCACGCTGAGCCTTTGGTTAATTCCTCTTCCTGGTGGGAAATGAGAGTTAAATTTGCCCGTCCAGACACCTCCAGCTAGTCTCTCATTGGTTCTCGCTATTCCTGTTCATCTTCTGCAGAAATTGCAAACTGGGCCAAACAGGAGGTTAAAGGGACTGACTCTCCAAGTCGGGAGGGTGTTAGTAAATCGTCTGGAATGTTGCACCCGAGTACCAGGGTACGAAAACTGAGACATATTTGAACACGTCTCCCGATCACATGGTTGATCAGACTCTAGGTTCCACATGCATGTTTTAGCTGAAGGAAGAATACCTTAAACCTGGGTAGTTGAAACCCGTGGAATGGGTACCATGCAATATGACTTCAAAGGGTCTTCATTTGCTCACCGAACCTCTCCAATCCTATCACTGCTGCGTTTATGCCCCTGTACACATGCTTGATTCTCTTTCGGAGACATAGCAATCCATAGGTTTTAAGATACTTACTAGTCAGGTACATTCTTAGGCATTTAATATGCGGTGTTGAGTCCATTTCGTTGAGCAAGAGTTAGCTCTTGTCTATTCCATATTTGGCTTAAGGAACTTTATCTGTGCTCATTTCAATCTCTGGTTTTATGCAGCACCCCAACTCACCTTTCCCCTTAAGCAAGCATAAGTTGGTTTTCTAAATTTGAGACCCTGTTCTGTTCTGTAATTCAGTTCCTGTGTAGCCAAGTTTACATTCCGTGTATTACTGATATCTTATGATGTTTCTTTTTCTGTGTGACTTATTTCAGTTAGAATCATCATACCTGAATCCACTCATTGTGCTGCTAAGGGCCTGATGACATAGATTTCATTGCTGAGTGATATTGCTTTGTAAGTAAATACCACAACTTCTTTATCCATTTTTCACTTTCTGCGATGTTGAACTTGTACTGTAAACGAGGTTCTTGTAAACAGAGGCGTCCCAAACTTTGGGGTGGCTGTGTCTTTTTGATTTTAATTTCCCTAAGCTATAGGACCATAAGTGGAAGTGCCCTAGGCTCTGTTGCTTTGTTTTTTAGATGTTTCAGGAAACACCATACACTTCTCCCGAGTGTCTGTTGGCAATTTACATCCCGCCCATCAGCATAACAAGGCTCCCAGTTCTCCATGGCCTGTCCTGCCTTTCTGGATTTTACACTTTTTTCAGATGGCCCTTTTGACCGGGGGGAAGTGAGACTTCATTGTAGTGCAGATTTCCTTTGCAAGTTTGCTTGGTTGGCCAAAAAGGGCGTATGCGTTTTTTCCTGAATATATTCAGGAAAAAACGCATACGCCCTTTTTGGCCAAGTGCATCATTGTGGACGTTCTGCCTCTTTTCCTATGCTTTCAATGCAATTCCAGTCTACCTCCTGAAATCGGTTTCCTGCAATTCTGCCCCGCTTTCAAGTCCTCTTGGCAGCCTTACTTCAGTATATTTTTGGACGATAGCTGTCATTTATAACTCTGCAGGTTTGTGAATTACAGTGCCCCTGAGCTCCTTTCTTCAACTCGCTTTCTTTTGAGCTGGCCGCAACACCGCAGGATGGCTTCAGGCCCTAATCTGGTCCCGGCACGGCACGCTGAGCCTTTGGTTAATTCCTCTTCCTGGTGGGAAATGAGAGTTAAATTTGCCCGTCCAGACACCTCCAGCTAGTCTCTCATTGGTTCTCGCTATTCCTGTTCATCTTCCGCAGAAATTGCAAACTGGGCCAAACAGGAGGTTAAAGGGACTGACTCTCCAAGTCGGGAGGGTGTTAGTAAAGCGTCTGGAATGTTGCACCCGAGTACCAGGGTACGAAAACTGAGACATATTTGAACACGTCTCCCGATCACATGGTTGATCAGACTCTAGGTTCCACATGCATGTTTTAGCTGAAGGAAGAATACCTTAAACCTGGGTAGTTGAAACCCGTGGAATGGGTACCATGCAATATGACTTCAAAGGGTCTTCATTTGCTCACCGAACCTCTCCAATCCTATCACTGCTGCGTTTATGCCCCTGTACACATGCTTGATTCTCTTTCGGAGACATAGCAATCCATAGGTTTTAAGATACTTACTAGTCAGGTACATTCTTAGGCGTTTAATATGCGGTGTTGAGTCCATTTCGTTGAGCAAGGAGTAGCTCTTGTCTATTCCATATTTGGCTTAAGGAACTTTATCTGTGCTCATTTCAATCTCTGGTTTTATGCAGCACCCCAACTCACCTTTCCCCTTAAGCAAGCATAAGTTGGTTTTCTAAATTTGAGACCCTGTTCTGTTCTGTAATTCAGTTCCTGTGTAGCCAAGTTTACATTCCGTGTATTACTGATATCTTATGATGTTTCTTTTTCTGTGTGACTTATTTCAGTTAGAATCATCATACCTGAATCCACTCATTGTGCTGCTAAGGGCCTGATGACATAGATTTCATTGCTGAGTGATATTGCTTTGTAAGTAAATACCACAACTTCTTTATCCATTTTTCACTTTCTGCGATGTTGAACTTGTACTGTAAACGAGGTTCTTGTAAACAGAGGCGTCCCAAACTTTGGGGTGGCTGTGTCTTTTTGATTTTAATTTCCCTAAGCTATAGGACCATAAGTGGAAGTGCCCTAGGCTCTGTTGCTTTGTTTTTTAGATGTTTCAGGAAACACCATACACTTCTCCCGAGTGTCTGTTGGCAATTTACATCCCGCCCATCAGCATAACAAGGCTCCCAGTTCTCCATGGCCTGTCCTGCCTTTCTGGATTTTACACTTTTTTCAGATGGCCCTTTTGACCGGGGGGAAGTGAGACTTCATTGTAGTGCAGATTTCCTTTGCAAGCTTGCTTGGTTGGCCAAAAAGGGCGTATGCGTTTTTTCCTGAATATATTCAGGAAAAAACGCATACGCCCTTTTTGGCCAAGTGCATCATTGTGGACGTTCTGCCTCTTTTCCTATGCTTTCAATGCAATTCCAGTCTGCCTCCTGAAATCGGTTTCCTGCAATTCTGCCCCGCTTTCAAGTCCTCTTGGCAGCCTTACTTCAGTATATTTTTGGACGATAGCTGTCATTTATAACTCTGCAGGTTTGTGAATTACAGTGCCCCTGAGCTCCTTTCTTCAACTCGCTTTCTTTTGAGCTGGCCGCAACACCGCAGGATGGCTTCAGGCCCTAATCTGGTTCCGGCACGGCACGCTGAGCCTTTGGTTAATTCCTCTTCCTGGTGGGAAATGAGAGTTAAATTTGCCCGTTCAGACACCTCCAGCTAGTCTCTCATTGGTTCTCGCTATTCCTGTTCATCTTCCGCAGAAATTGCAAACTGGGCCAAACAGGAGGTTAAAGGGACTGACTCTCCAAGTCGGGAGGGTGTTAGTAAAGCGTCTGGAATGTTGTACCCGAGTACCAGGGTACGAAAACTGAGACATATTTGAACACGTCTCCCGATCACATGGTTGATCATACTCTAGGTTGCACATGCATGTTTTAGCTGAAGGAAGAATACCTTAAACCTGGGTAGTTGAAACCCGTGGAATGGGTACCATGCAATATGACTTCAAAGGGTCTTCATTTGCTCACCGAACCTCTCCAATCCTATCACTGCTGCGTTTATGCCCCTGTACACATGCTTGATTCTCTTTCGGAGACATAGCAATCCATAGGTTTTAAGATACTTACTAGTCAGGTACATTCTTAGGCATTTAATATGCGGTGTTGAGTCCATTTCGTTGAGCAAGAGGTAGCTCTTGTCTATTCCATATTTGGCTTAAGGAACTTTATCTGTGCTCATTTCAATCTCTGGTTTTATGCAGCACCCCAACTCACCTTTCCCCTTAAGCAAGCATAAGTTGGTTTTCTAAATTTGAGACCCTGTTCTGTTCTGTAATTCAGTTCCTGTGTAGCCAAGTTTACATTCCGTGTATTACTGATATCTTATGATGTTTCTTTTTCTGTGTGACTTATTTCAGTTAGAATCATCATACCTGAATCCACTCATTGTGCTGCTAAGGGCCTGATGACATAGATTTCATTGCTGAGTGATATTGCTTTGTAAGTAAATACCACAACTTCTTTATCCATTTTTCACTTTCTGCGATGTTGAACTTGTACGGTAAACGAGGTTCTTGTAAACAGAGGCGTCCCAATGTTTGGGGTGGCTGTGTCTTTTTGATTTTAATTTCCCTAAGCTATAGGACCATAAGTGGAAGTGCCCTAGGCTCTGTTGCTTTGTTTTTTAGATGTTTCAGGAAACACCATACACTTCTCCCGAGTGTCTGTTGGCAATTTACATCCCGCCCATCAGCATAACAAGGCTCCCAGTTCTCCATGGCCTGTCCTGCCTTTCTGGATTTTACACTTTTTTCAGATGGCCCTTTTGACCGGGGGGAAGTGAGACTTCATTGTAGTGCAGATTTCCTTTGCAAGCTTGCTTGGTTGGCCAAAAAGGGCGTATGCGTTTTTTCCTGAATATATTCAGGAAAAAACGCATACGCCCTTTTTGGCCAAGTGCATCATTGTGGACGTTCTGCCTCTTTTCCTATGCTTTCAATGCAATTCCAGTCTACCTCCTGAAATCGGTTTCCTGCAATTCTGCCCCGCTTTCAAGTCCTCTTGGCAGCCTTACTTCAGTATATTTTTGGACGATAGCTGTCATTTATAACTCTGCAGGTTTGTGAATTACAGTGCCCCTGAGCTCCTTTCTTCAACTCGCTTTCTTGTGACCTGGCCGCAACACCGCAGGATGGCTTCAGGCCCTAATCTGGTCCCGGCACGGCACGCTGAGCCTTTGGTTAATTCCTCTTCCTGGTGGGAAATGAGAGTTAAATTTGCCCGTCCAGACACCTCCAGCTAGTCTCTCATTGGTTCTCGCTATTCCTGTTCATCTTCCGCAGAAATTGCAAACTGGGCCAAACAGGAGGTTAAAGGGACTGACTCTCCAAGTCGGGAGGGTGTTAGTAAAGCGTCTGGAATGTTGCACCCGAGTACCAGGGTACGAAAACTGAGACATATTTGAACACGTCTCCCGATCACATGGTTGATCAGACTCTAGGTTCCACATGCATGTTTTAGCTGAAGGAAGAATACCTTAAACCTGGGTAGTTGAAACCCGTGGAATGGGTACCATGCAATATGACTTCAGAGGGTCTTCATTTGCTCACCAAACCTCTCCAATCCTATCACTGCTGCGTTTATGCCCCTGTACACATGCTTGATTCTCTTTCGGAGACATAGCAATCCATAGGTTTTAAGATACTTACTAGTCAGGTACATTCTTAGGCGTTTAATATGCGGTATTGAGTCCATTTCATTGAGCAAGGAGTAGCTCTTGTCTATTCCATATTTGGCTTAAGGAACTTTATCTGTGCTCATTTCAATCTCTGGTTTTATGCAGCACCCCAACTCACCTTTCCCCTTAAGCAAGCATAAGTTGGTTTTCTAAATTTGAGACCCTGTTCTGTTCTGTAATTCAGTTCCTGTGTAGCCAAGTTTACATTCCGTGTATTACTGATATCTTATGATGTTTCTTTTTCTGTGTGACTTATTTCAGTTAGAATCATCATACCTGAATCCACTCATTGTGCTGCTAAGGGCCTGATGACATAGATTTCATTGCTGAGTGATATTGCTTTGTAAGTAAATACCACAACTTCTTTATCCATTTTTCACTTTCTGCGATGTTGAACTTGTACTGTAAACGAGGTTCTTGTAAACAGAGGCGTCCCAAACTTTGGGGTGGCTGTGTCTTTTTGATTTTAATTTCCCTAAGCTATAGGACCATAAGTGGAAGTGCCCTAGGCTCTGTTGCTTTGTTTTTTAGATGTTTCAGGAAACACCATACACTTCTCCCGAGTGTCTGTTGGCAATTTACATCCCGCCCATCAGCATAACAAGGCTCCCAGTTCTCCATGGCCTGTCCTGCCTTTCTGGATTTTACACTTTTTTCAGATGGCCCTTTTGACCGGGGGGAAGTGAGACTTCATTGTAGTGCAGATTTCCTTTGCAAGCTTGCTTGGTTGGCCAAAAAGGGCGTATGCGTTTTTTCCTGAATATATTCAGGAAAAAACGCATACGCCCTTTTTGGCCAAGTGCATCATTGTGGACGTTCTGCCTCTTTTCCTATGCTTTCAATGCAATTCCAGTCTGCCTCCTGAAATCGGTTTCCTGCAATTCTGCCCCGCTTTCAAGTCCTCTTGGCAGCCTTACTTCAGTATATTTTTGGACGATAGCTGTCATTTATAACTCTGCAGGTTTGTGAATTACAGTGCCCCTGAGCTCCTTTCTTCAACTCGCTTTCTTTTGAGCTGGCCGCAACACCGCAGGATGGCTTCAGGCCCTAATCTGGTTCCGGCACGGCATGCTGAGCCTTTGGTTAATTCCTCTTCCTGGTGGGAAATGAGAGTTAAATTTGCCCGTTCAGACACCTCCAGCTAGTCTCTCATTGGTTCTCGCTATTCCTGTTCATCTTCCGCAGAAATTGCAAACTGGGCCAAACAGGAGGTTAAAGGGACTGACTCTCCAAGTCGGGAGGGTGTTAGTAAAGCGTCTGGAATGTTGTACCCGAGTACCAGGGTACGAAAACTGAGACATATTTGAACACGTCTCCCGATCACATGGTTGATCATACTCTAGGTTGCACATGCATGTTTTAGCTGAAGGAAGAATACCTTAAACCTGGGTAGTTGAAACCCGTGGAATGGGTACCATGCAATATGACTTCAGAGGGTCTTCATTTGCTCACCGAACCTCTCCAATCCTATCACTGCTGCGTTTATGCCCCTGTACACATGCTTGATTCTCTTTCGGAGACATAGCAATCCATAGGTTTTAAGATACTTACTAGTCAGGTACATTCTTAGGCATTTAATATGCGGTGTTGAGTCCATTTCGTTGAGCAAGAGGTAGCTCTTGTCTATTCCATATTTGGCTTAAGGAACTTTATCTGTGCTCATTTCAATCTCTGGTTTTATGCAGCACCCCAACTCACCTTTCCCCTTAAGCAAGCATAAGTTGGTTTTCTAAATTTGAGACCCTGTTCTGTTCTGTAATTCAGTTCCTGTGTAGCCAAGTTTACATTCCGTGTATTACTGATATCTTATGATGTTTCTTTTTCTGTGTGACTTATTTCAGTTAGAATCATCATACCTGAATCCACTCATTGTGCTGCTAAGGGCCTGATGACATAGATTTCATTGCTGAGTGATATTGCTTTGTAAGTAAATACCACAACTTCTTTATCCATTTTTCACTTTCTGCGATGTTGAACTTGTACTGTAAACGAGGTTCTTGTAAACAGAGGCGTCCCAAACTTTGGGGTGGCTGTGTCTTTTTGATTTTAATTTCCCTAAGCTATAGGACCATAAGTGGAAGTGCCCTAGGCTCTGTTGCTTTGTTTTTTAGATGTTTCAGGAAACACCATACACTTCTCCCGAGTGTCTGTTGGCAATTTACATCCCGCCCATCAGCATAACAAGGCTCCCAGTTCTCCATGGCCTGTCCTGCCTTTCTGGATTTTACACTTTTTTCAGATGGCCCTTTTGACCGGGGGGAAGTGAGACTTCATTGTAGTGCAGATTTCCTTTGCAAGCTTGCTTGGTTGGCCAAAAAGGGCGTATGCGTTTTTTCCTGAATATATTCAGGAAAAAACGCATACGCCCTTTTTGGCCAAGTGCATCATTGTGGACGTTCTGCCTCTTTTCCTATGCTTTCAATGCAATTCCAGTCTGCCTCCTGAAATCGGTTTCCTGCAATTCTGCCCCACTTTCAAGTCCTCTTGGCAGCCTTACTTCAGTATATTTTTGGACGATAGCTGTCATTTATAACTCTGCAGGTTTGTGAATTACAGTGCCCCTGAGCTCCTTTCTTCAACTCGCTTTCTTTTGAGCTGGCCGCAACACCGCAGGATGGCTTCAGGCCCTAATCTGGTTCCGGCACGGCACGCTGAGCCTTTGGTTAATTCCTCTTCCTGGTGGGAAATGAGAGTTAAATTTGCCCGTTCAGACACCTCCAGCTAGTCTCTCATTGGTTCTCGCTATTCCTGTTCATCTTCCGCAGAAATTGCAAACTGGGCCAAACAGGAGGTTAAAGGGACTGACTCTCCAAGTCGGGAGGGTGTTAGTAAAGCGTCTGGAATGTTGTACCCGAGTACCAGGGTACGAAAACTGAGACATATTTGAACACGTCTCCCGATCACATGGTTGATCATACTCTAGTTTCCACATGCATGTTTTAGCTGAAGGAAGAATACCTTAAACCTGGGTAGTTGAAACCCGTGGAATGGGTACCATGCAATATGACTTCAAAGGGTCTTCATTTGCTCACCGAACCTCTCCAATCCTATCACTGCTGCGTTTATGCCCCTGTACACATGCTTGATTCTCTTTCGGAGACATAGCAATCCATAGGTTTTAAGATACTTACTAGTCAGGTACATTCTTAGGCATTTAATATGTGGTGTTGAGTCCATTTCGTTGAGCAAGAGGTAGCTCTTGTCTATTCCATATTTGGCTTAAGGAACTTTATCTGTGCTCATTTCAATCTCTGGTTTTATGCAGCACCCCAACTCACCTTTACCCTTAAGCAAGCATAAGTTGGTTTTCTAAATTTGAGACCCTGTTCTGTTCTGTAATTCAGTTCCTGTGTAGCCAAGTTTACATTCCGTGTATTACTGATATCTTATGATGTTTCTTTTTCTGTGTGACTTATTTCAGTTAGAATCATCATACCTGAATCCACTCATTGTGCTGCTAAGGGCCTGATGACATAGATTTCATTGCTGAGTGATATTGCTTTGTAAGTAAATACCACAACTTCTTTATCCATTTTTCACTTTCTGCGATGTTGAACTTGTACTGTAAACGAGGTTCTTGTAAACAGAGGCGTCCCAATGTTTGGGGTGGCTGTGTCTTTTTGATTTTAATTTCCCTAAGCTATAGGACCATAAGTGGAAGTGCCCTAGGCTCTGTTGCTTTGTTTTTTAGATGTTTCAGGAAACACCATACACTTCTCCCGAGTGTCTGTTGGCAATTTACATCCCGCCCATCAGCATAACAAGGCTCCCAGTTCTCCATGGCCTGTCCTGCCTTTCTGGATTTTACACTTTTTTCAGATGGCCCTTTTGACCGGGGGGAAGTGAGACTTCATTGTAGTGCAGATTTCCTTTGCAAGCTTGCTTGGTTGGCCAAAAAGGGCGTATGCGTTTTTTCCTGAATATATTCAGGAAAAAACGCATACGCCCTTTTTGGCCAAGTGCATCATTGTGGACGTTCTGCCTCTTTTCCTATGCTTTCAATGCAATTCCAGTCTACCTCCTGAAATCGGTTTCCTGCAATTCTGCCCCGCTTTCAAGTCCTCTTGGCAGCCTTACTTCAGTATATTTTTGGACGATAGCTGTCATTTATAACTCTGCAGGTTTGTGAATTACAGTGCCCCTGAGCTCCTTTCTTCAACTCGCTTTCTTTTGAGCTGGCCGCAACACCGCAGGATGGCTTCAGGCCCTAATCTGGTTCCGGCACGGCACGCTGAGCCTTTGGTTAATTCCTCTTCCTGGTGGGAAATGAGAGTTAAATTTGCCCGTCCAGACACCTCCAGCTAGTCTCTCATTGGTTCTCGCTATTCCTGTTCATCTTCCGCAGAAATTGCAAACTAGGCCAAACAGGAGGTTAAAGGGACTGACTCTCCAAGTCGGGAGGGTGTTAGTAAAGCGTCTGGAATGTTGCACCCGAGTACCAGGGTACGAAAACTGAGACATATTTGAACACGTCTCCCGATCACATGGTTGATCATACTCTAGGTTGCACATGCATGTTTTAGCTGAAGGAAGAATACCTTAAACCTGGGTAGTTGAAACCCGTGGAATGGGTACCATGCAATATGACTTCAAAGGGTCTTCATTTGCTCACCGAACCTCTCCAATCCTATCACTGCTGCGTTTATGCCCCTGTACACATGCTTGATTCTCTTTCGGAGACATAGCAATCCATAGGTTTTAAGATACTTACTAGTCAGGTACATTCTTAGGCGTTTAATATGCGGTGTTGAGTCCATTTCGTTGAGCAAGGAGTAGCTCTGGTCTATTCCATATTTGGCTTAAGGAACTTTATCTGTGTTCATTTCAATCTCTGGTTTTATGCAGCACCCCAACTCACCTTTACCCTTAAGCAAGCATAAGTTGGTTTTCTAAATTTGAGACCCTGTTCTGTTCTGTAATTCAGTTCCTGTGTAGCCAAGTTTACATTCCGTGTATTACTGATATCTTATGATGTTTCTTTTTCTGTGTGACTTATTTCAGTTAGAATCATCATAACTGAATCCACTCATTGTGCTGCTAAGGGCCTGATGACATAGATTTCATTGCTGAGTGATATTGCTTTGTAAGTAAATACCACAACTTCTTTATCCATTTTTCACTTTCTGCGATGTTGAACTTGTACTGTAAACGAGGTTCTTGTAAACAGAGGCGTCCCAAACTTTGGGGTGGCTGTGTCTTTTTGATTTTAATTTCCCTAAGCTATAGGACCATAAGTGGAAGTGCCCTAGGCTCTGTTGCTTTGTTTTTTAGATGTTTCAGGAAACACCATACACTTCTCCCGAGTGTCTGTTGGCAATTTACATCCCGCCCATCAGCATAACAAGGCTCCCAGTTCTCCATGGCCTGTCCTGTCTTTCTGGATTTTACACTTTTTTCAGATGGCCATTTTGACCGGGGGGAAGTGAGACTTCATTGTAGTGCAGATTTCCTTTGCAAGCTTGCTTGGTTGGCCAAAAAGGGCGTATGCGTTTTTTCCTGAATATATTCAGGAAAAAACGCATACGCCCTTTTTGGCCAAGTGCATCATTGTGGACGTTCTGCCTCTTTTCCTATGCTTTCAATGCAATTCCAGTCTACCTCCTGAAATCGGTTTCCTGCAATTCTGCCCCGCTTTCAAGTCCTCTTGGCAGCCTTACTTCAGTATATTTTTGGACGATAGCTGTCATTTATAACTCTGCAGGTTTGTGAATTACAGTGCCCCTGAGCTCCTTTCTTCAACTCGCTTTCTTGTGACCTGGCCGCAACACCGCAGGATGGCTTCAGGCCCTAATCTGGTCCCGGCACGGCACGCTGAGCCTTTGGTTAATTCCTCTTCCTGGTGGGAAATGAGAGTTAAATTTGCCCGTCCAGACACCTCCAGCTAGTCTCTCATTGGTTCTCGCTATTCCTGTTCATCTTCCGCAGAAATTGCAAACTGGGCCAAACAGGAGGTTAAAGGGACTGACTCTCCAAGACGGGAGGGTGTTAGTAAAGCGTCTGGAATGTTGTACCCGAGTACCAGGGTACGAAAACTGAGACATATTTGAACACGTCTCCCGATCACATGGTTGATCATACTCTAGGTTGCACATGCATGTTTTAGCTGAAGGAAGAATACCTTAAACCTGGGTAGTTGAAACCCGTGGAATGGGTACCATGCAATATGACTTCAAAGGGTCTTCATTTGCTCACCGAACCTCTCCAATCCTATCACTGCTGCGTTTATGCCCCTGTACACATGCTTGATTCTCTTTCGGAGACATAGCAATCCATAGGTTTTAAGATACTTACTAGTCAGGTACATTCTTAGGCATTTAATATGCGGTGTTGAGTCCATTTCGTTGAGCAAGAGGTAGCTCTTGTCTATTCCATATTTGGCTTAAGGAACTTTATCTGTGCTCATTTCAATCTCTGGTTTTATGCAGCACCCCAACTCACCTTTCCCCTTAAGCAAGCATAAGTTGGTTTTCTAAATTTGAGACCCTGTTCTGTTCTGTAATTCAGTTCCTGTGTAGCCAAGTTTACATTCCGTGTATTACTGATATCTTATGATGTTTCTTTTTCTGTGTGACTTATTTCAGTTAGAATCATCATACCTGAATCCACTCATTGTGCTGCTAAGGGCCTGATGACATAGATTTCATTGCTGAGTGATATTGCTTTGTAAGTAAATACCACAACTTCTTTATCCATTTTTCACTTTCTGCGATGTTGAACTTGTACGGTAAACGAGGTTCTTGTAAACAGAGGCGTCCCAATGTTTGGGGTGGCTGTGTCTTTTTGATTTTAATTTCCCTAAGCTATAGGACCATAAGTGGAAGTGCCCTAGGCTCTGTTGCTTTGTTTTTTAGATGTTTCAGGAAACACCATACACTTCTCCCGAGTGTCTGTTGGCAATTTACATCCCGCCCATCAGCATAACAAGGCTCCCAGTTCTCCATGGCCTGTCCTGCCTTTCTGGATTTTACACTTTTTTCAGATGGCCCTTTTGACCGGGGGGAAGTGAGACTTCATTGTAGTGCAGATTTCCTTTGCAAGCTTGCTTGGTTGGCCAAAAAGGGCGTATGCGTTTTTTCCTGAATATATTCAGGAAAAAACGCATACGCCCTTTTTGGCCAAGTGCATCATTGTGGACGTTCTGCCTCTTTTCCTATGCTTTCAATGCAATTCCAGTCTACCTCCTGAAATCGGTTTCCTGCAATTCTGCCCCGCTTTCAAGTCCTCTTGGCAGCCTTACTTCAGTATATTTTTGGACGATAGCTGTCATTTATAACTCTGCAGGTTTGTGAATTACAGTGCCCCTGAGCTCCTTTCTTCAACTCGCTTTCTTGTGACCTGGCCGCAACACCGCAGGATGGCTTCAGGCCCTAATCTGGTCCCGGCACGGCACGCTGAGCCTTTGGTTAATTCCTCTTCCTGGTGGGAAATGAGAGTTAAATTTGCCCGTCCAGACACCTCCAGCTAGTCTCTCATTGGTTCTCGCTATTCCTGTTCATCTTCCGCAGAAATTGCAAACTGGGCCAAACAGGAGGTTAAAGGGACTGACTCTCCAAGTCGGGAGGGTGTTAGTAAAGCGTCTGGAATGTTGCACCCGAGTACCAGGGTACGAAAACTGAGACATATTTGAACACGTCTCCCGATCACATGGTTGATCAGACTCTAGGTTCCACATGCATGTTTTAGCTGAAGGAAGAATACCTTAAACCTGGGTAGTTGAAACCCGTGGAATGGGTACCATGCAATATGACTTCAGAGGGTCTTCATTTGCTCACCAAACCTCTCCAATCCTATCACTGCTGCGTTTATGCCCCTGTACACATGCTTGATTCTCTTTCGGAGACATAGCAATCCATAGGTTTTAAGATACTTACTAGTCAGGTACATTCTTAGGCGTTTAATATGCGGTATTGAGTCCATTTCATTGAGCAAGGAGTAGCTCTTGTCTATTCCATATTTGGCTTAAGGAACTTTATCTGTGCTCATTTCAATCTCTGGTTTTATGCAGCACCCCAACTCACCTTTCCCCTTAAGCAAGCATAAGTTGGTTTTCTAAATTTGAGACCCTGTTCTGTTCTGTAATTCAGTTCCTGTGTAGCCAAGTTTACATTCCGTGTATTACTGATATCTTATGATGTTTCTTTTTCTGTGTGACTTATTTCAGTTAGAATCATCATACCTGAATCCACTCATTGTGCTGCTAAGGGCCTGATGACATAGATTTCATTGCTGAGTGATATTGCTTTGTAAGTAAATACCACAACTTCTTTATCCATTTTTCACTTTCTGCGATGTTGAACTTGTACTGTAAACGAGGTTCTTGTAAACAGAGGCGTCCCAAACTTTGGGGTGGCTGTGTCTTTTTGATTTTAATTTCCCTAAGCTATAGGACCATAAGTGGAAGTGCCCTAGGCTCTGTTGCTTTGTTTTTTAGATGTTTCAGGAAACACCATACACTTCTCCCGAGTGTCTGTTGGCAATTTACATCCCGCCCATCAGCATAACAAGGCTCCCAGTTCTCCATGGCCTGTCCTGCCTTTCTGGATTTTACACTTTTTTCAGATGGCCCTTTTGACCGGGGGGAAGTGAGACTTCATTGTAGTGCAGATTTCCTTTGCAAGCTTGCTTGGTTGGCCAAAAAGGGCGTATGCGTTTTTTCCTGAATATATTCAGGAAAAAACGCATACGCCCTTTTTGGCCAAGTGCATCATTGTGGACGTTCTGCCTCTTTTCCTATGCTTTCAATGCAATTCCAGTCTGCCTCCTGAAATCGGTTTCCTGCAATTCTGCCCCGCTTTCAAGTCCTCTTGGCAGCCTTACTTCAGTATATTTTTGGACGATAGCTGTCATTTATAACTCTGCAGGTTTGTGAATTACAGTGCCCCTGAGCTCCTTTCTTCAACTCGCTTTCTTTTGAGCTGGCCGCAACACCGCAGGATGGCTTCAGGCCCTAATCTGGTTCCGGCACGGCATGCTGAGCCTTTGGTTAATTCCTCTTCCTGGTGGGAAATGAGAGTTAAATTTGCCCGTTCAGACACCTCCAGCTAGTCTCTCATTGGTTCTCGCTATTCCTGTTCATCTTCCGCAGAAATTGCAAACTGGGCCAAACAGGAGGTTAAAGGGACTGACTCTCCAAGTCGGGAGGGTGTTAGTAAAGCGTCTGGAATGTTGTACCCGAGTACCAGGGTACGAAAACTGAGACATATTTGAACACGTCTCCCGATCACATGGTTGATCATACTCTAGGTTGCACATGCATGTTTTAGCTGAAGGAAGAATACCTTAAACCTGGGTAGTTGAAACCCGTGGAATGGGTACCATGCAATATGACTTCAGAGGGTCTTCATTTGCTCACCGAACCTCTCCAATCCTATCACTGCTGCGTTTATGCCCCTGTACACATGCTTGATTCTCTTTCGGAGACATAGCAATCCATAGGTTTTAAGATACTTACTAGTCAGGTACATTCTTAGGCATTTAATATGCGGTGTTGAGTCCATTTCGTTGAGCAAGAGGTAGCTCTTGTCTATTCCATATTTGGCTTAAGGAACTTTATCTGTGCTCATTTCAATCTCTGGTTTTATGCAGCACCCCAACTCACCTTTCCCCTTAAGCAAGCATAAGTTGGTTTTCTAAATTTGAGACCCTGTTCTGTTCTGTAATTCAGTTCCTGTGTAGCCAAGTTTACATTCCGTGTATTACTGATATCTTATGATGTTTCTTTTTCTGTGTGACTTATTTCAGTTAGAATCATCATACCTGAATCCACTCATTGTGCTGCTAAGGGCCTGATGACATAGATTTCATTGCTGAGTGATATTGCTTTGTAAGTAAATACCACAACTTCTTTATCCATTTTTCACTTTCTGCGATGTTGAACTTGTACTGTAAACGAGGTTCTTGTAAACAGAGGCGTCCCAAACTTTGGGGTGGCTGTGTCTTTTTGATTTTAATTTCCCTAAGCTATAGGACCATAAGTGGAAGTGCCCTAGGCTCTGTTGCTTTGTTTTTTAGATGTTTCAGGAAACACCATACACTTCTCCCGAGTGTCTGTTGGCAATTTACATCCCGCCCATCAGCATAACAAGGCTCCCAGTTCTCCATGGCCTGTCCTGCCTTTCTGGATTTTACACTTTTTTCAGATGGCCCTTTTGACCGGGGGGAAGTGAGACTTCATTGTAGTGCAGATTTCCTTTGCAAGCTTGCTTGGTTGGCCAAAAAGGGCGTATGCGTTTTTTCCTGAATATATTCAGGAAAAAACGCATACGCCCTTTTTGGCCAAGTGCATCATTGTGGACGTTCTGCCTCTTTTCCTATGCTTTCAATGCAATTCCAGTCTGCCTCCTGAAATCGGTTTCCTGCAATTCTGCCCCACTTTCAAGTCCTCTTGGCAGCCTTACTTCAGTATATTTTTGGACGATAGCTGTCATTTATAACTCTGCAGGTTTGTGAATTACAGTGCCCCTGAGCTCCTTTCTTCAACTCGCTTTCTTTTGAGCTGGCCGCAACACCGCAGGATGGCTTCAGGCCCTAATCTGGTTCCGGCACGGCACGCTGAGCCTTTGGTTAATTCCTCTTCCTGGTGGGAAATGAGAGTTAAATTTGCCCGTTCAGACACCTCCAGCTAGTCTCTCATTGGTTCTCGCTATTCCTGTTCATCTTCCGCAGAAATTGCAAACTGGGCCAAACAGGAGGTTAAAGGGACTGACTCTCCAAGTCGGGAGGGTGTTAGTAAAGCGTCTGGAATGTTGTACCCGAGTACCAGGGTACGAAAACTGAGACATATTTGAACACGTCTCCCGATCACATGGTTGATCATACTCTAGTTTCCACATGCATGTTTTAGCTGAAGGAAGAATACCTTAAACCTGGGTAGTTGAAACCCGTGGAATGGGTACCATGCAATATGACTTCAAAGGGTCTTCATTTGCTCACCGAACCTCTCCAATCCTATCACTGCTGCGTTTATGCCCCTGTACACATGCTTGATTCTCTTTCGGAGACATAGCAATCCATAGGTTTTAAGATACTTACTAGTCAGGTACATTCTTAGGCATTTAATATGTGGTGTTGAGTCCATTTCGTTGAGCAAGAGGTAGCTCTTGTCTATTCCATATTTGGCTTAAGGAACTTTATCTGTGCTCATTTCAATCTCTGGTTTTATGCAGCACCCCAACTCACCTTTACCCTTAAGCAAGCATAAGTTGGTTTTCTAAATTTGAGACCCTGTTCTGTTCTGTAATTCAGTTCCTGTGTAGCCAAGTTTACATTCCGTGTATTACTGATATCTTATGATGTTTCTTTTTCTGTGTGACTTATTTCAGTTAGAATCATCATACCTGAATCCACTCATTGTGCTGCTAAGGGCCTGATGACATAGATTTCATTGCTGAGTGATATTGCTTTGTAAGTAAATACCACAACTTCTTTATCCATTTTTCACTTTCTGCGATGTTGAACTTGTACTGTAAACGAGGTTCTTGTAAACAGAGGCGTCCCAATGTTTGGGGTGGCTGTGTCTTTTTGATTTTAATTTCCCTAAGCTATAGGACCATAAGTGGAAGTGCCCTAGGCTCTGTTGCTTTGTTTTTTAGATGTTTCAGGAAACACCATACACTTCTCCCGAGTGTCTGTTGGCAATTTACATCCCGCCCATCAGCATAACAAGGCTCCCAGTTCTCCATGGCCTGTCCTGCCTTTCTGGATTTTACACTTTTTTCAGATGGCCCTTTTGACCGGGGGGAAGTGAGACTTCATTGTAGTGCAGATTTCCTTTGCAAGCTTGCTTGGTTGGCCAAAAAGGGCGTATGCGTTTTTTCCTGAATATATTCAGGAAAAAACGCATACGCCCTTTTTGGCCAAGTGCATCATTGTGGACGTTCTGCCTCTTTTCCTATGCTTTCAATGCAATTCCAGTCTACCTCCTGAAATCGGTTTCCTGCAATTCTGCCCCGCTTTCAAGTCCTCTTGGCAGCCTTACTTCAGTATATTTTTGGACGATAGCTGTCATTTATAACTCTGCAGGTTTGTGAATTACAGTGCCCCTGAGCTCCTTTCTTCAACTCGCTTTCTTTTGAGCTGGCCGCAACACCGCAGGATGGCTTCAGGCCCTAATCTGGTTCCGGCACGGCACGCTGAGCCTTTGGTTAATTCCTCTTCCTGGTGGGAAATGAGAGTTAAATTTGCCCGTCCAGACACCTCCAGCTAGTCTCTCATTGGTTCTCGCTATTCCTGTTCATCTTCCGCAGAAATTGCAAACTAGGCCAAACAGGAGGTTAAAGGGACTGACTCTCCAAGTCGGGAGGGTGTTAGTAAAGCGTCTGGAATGTTGCACCCGAGTACCAGGGTACGAAAACTGAGACATATTTGAACACGTCTCCCGATCACATGGTTGATCATACTCTAGGTTGCACATGCATGTTTTAGCTGAAGGAAGAATACCTTAAACCTGGGTAGTTGAAACCCGTGGAATGGGTACCATGCAATATGACTTCAAAGGGTCTTCATTTGCTCACCGAACCTCTCCAATCCTATCACTGCTGCGTTTATGCCCCTGTACACATGCTTGATTCTCTTTCGGAGACATAGCAATCCATAGGTTTTAAGATACTTACTAGTCAGGTACATTCTTAGGCGTTTAATATGCGGTGTTGAGTCCATTTCGTTGAGCAAGGAGTAGCTCTGGTCTATTCCATATTTGGCTTAAGGAACTTTATCTGTGTTCATTTCAATCTCTGGTTTTATGCAGCACCCCAACTCACCTTTACCCTTAAGCAAGCATAAGTTGGTTTTCTAAATTTGAGACCCTGTTCTGTTCTGTAATTCAGTTCCTGTGTAGCCAAGTTTACATTCCGTGTATTACTGATATCTTATGATGTTTCTTTTTCTGTGTGACTTATTTCAGTTAGAATCATCATAACTGAATCCACTCATTGTGCTGCTAAGGGCCTGATGACATAGATTTCATTGCTGAGTGATATTGCTTTGTAAGTAAATACCACAACTTCTTTATCCATTTTTCACTTTCTGCGATGTTGAACTTGTACTGTAAACGAGGTTCTTGTAAACAGAGGCGTCCCAAACTTTGGGGTGGCTGTGTCTTTTTGATTTTAATTTCCCTAAGCTATAGGACCATAAGTGGAAGTGCCCTAGGCTCTGTTGCTTTGTTTTTTAGATGTTTCAGGAAACACCATACACTTCTCCCGAGTGTCTGTTGGCAATTTACATCCCGCCCATCAGCATAACAAGGCTCCCAGTTCTCCATGGCCTGTCCTGTCTTTCTGGATTTTACACTTTTTTCAGATGGCCATTTTGACCGGGGGGAAGTGAGACTTCATTGTAGTGCAGATTTCCTTTGCAAGCTTGCTTGGTTGGCCAAAAAGGGCGTATGCGTTTTTTCCTGAATATATTCAGGAAAAAACGCATACGCCCTTTTTGGCCAAGTGCATCATTGTGGACGTTCTGCCTCTTTTCCTATGCTTTCAATGCAATTCCAGTCTACCTCCTGAAATCGGTTTCCTGCAATTCTGCCGCGCTTTCAAGTCCTCTTGGCAGCCTTACTTCAGTATATTTTTGGACGATAGCTGTCATTTATAACTCTGCAGGTTTGTGAATTACAGTGCCCCTGAGCTCCTTTCTTCAACTCGCTTTCTTTTGAGCTGGCCGCAACACCGCAGGATGGCTTCAGGCCCTAATCTGGTTCCGGCACGACACGCTGAGCCTTTGGTTAATTCCTCTTCCTGGTGGGAAATGAGAGTTAAATTTGCCCGTCCAGACACCTCCAGCTAGTCTCTCATTGGTTCTCGCTATTCCTGTTCATCTTCCGCAGAAATTGCAAACTGGGCCAAACAGGAGGTTAAAGGGACTGACTCTCCAAGTCGGGAGGGTGTTAGTAAAGCGTCTGGAATGTTGCACCCGAGTACCAGGGTACGAAAACTGAGACATATTTGAACACGTCTCCCGATCACATGGTTGATCATACTCTAGGTTGCACATGCATGTTTTAGCTGAAGGAAGAATACCTTAAACCTGGGTAGTTGAAACCCGTGGAATGGGTACCATGCAATATGACTTCAAAGGGTCTTCATTTGCTCACCGAACCTCTCCAATCCTATCACTGCTGCGTTTAGGCCCCTGTACACATGCTTGATTCTCTTTCGGAGACATAGCAATCCATAGGTTTTAAGATACTTACTAGTCAGGTACATTCTTAGGCATTTAATATGCGGTGTTGAGTCCATTTCGTTGAGCAAGAGGTAGCTCTTGTCTATTCCATATTTGGCTTAAGGAACTTTATCTGTGCTCATTTCAATCTCTGGTTTTATGCAGCACCCCAACTCACCTTTCCCCTTAAGCAAGCATAAGTTGGTTTTCTAAATTTGAGACCCTGTTCTGTTCTGTAATTCAGTTCCTGTGTAGCCAAGTTTACATTCCGTGTATTACTGATATCTTATGATGTTTCTTTTTCTGTGTGACTTATTTCAGTTAGAATCATCATACCTGAATCCACTCATTGTGCTGCTAAGGACCTGATGACATAGATTTCATTGCTGAGTGATATTGCTTTGTAAGTAAATACCACAACTTCTTTATCCATTTTTCACTTTCTGCGATGTTGAACTTGTACTGTAAACGAGGTTCTTGTAAACAGAGGCGTTCCAATGTTTGGGGTGGCTGTGTCTTTTTGATTTTAATTTCCCTAAGCTATAGGACCATAAGTGGAAGTGCCCTAGGCTCTGTTGCTTTGTTTTTTAGATGTTTCAGGAAACACCATACACTTCTCCCGAGTGTCTGTTGGCAATTTACATCCCGCCCATCAGCATAACAAGGCTCTCAGTTCTCCATGGCCTGTCCTGCCTTTCTGGATTTTACACTTTTTTCAGATGGCCCTTTTGACCGGGGGGAAGTGAGACTTCATTGTAGTGCAGATTTCCTTTGCAAGCTTGCTTGGTTGGCCAAAAAGGGCGTATGCGTTTTTTCCTGAATATATTCAGGAAAAAACGCATACGCCCTTTTTGGCCAAGTGCATCATTGTGGACGTTCTGCCTCTTTTCCTATGCTTTCAATGCAATTCCAGTCTACCTCCTGAAATCGGTTTCCTGCAATTCTGCCCCGCTTTCAAGTCCTCTTGGCAGCCTTACTTCAGTATATTTTTGGACGATAGCTGTCATTTATAACTCTGCAGGTTTGTGAATTACAGTGCCCCTGAGCTCCTTTCTTCAACTCGCTTTCTTTTGAGCTGGCCGCAACACCGCAGGATGGCTTCAGGCCCTAATCTGGTTCCGGCACGACACGCTGAGCCTTTGGTTAATTCCTCTTCCTGGTGGGAAATGAGAGTTAAATTTGCCCGTCCAGACACCTCCAGCTAGTCTCTCATTGGTTCTCGCTATTCCTGTTCATCTTCCGCAGAAATTGCAAACTGGGCCAAACAGGAGGTTAAAGGGACTGACTCTCCAAGTCGGGAGGGTGTTAGTAAAGCGTCTGGAATGTTGCACCCGAGTACCAGGGTACGAAAACTGAGACATATTTGAACACGTCTCCCGATCACATGGTTGATCATACTCTAGGTTCCACATGCATGTTTTAGCTGAAGGAAGAATACCTTAAACCTGGGTAGTTGAAACCCGTGGAATGGGTACCATGCAATATGACTTCAAAGGGTCTTCATTTGCTCACCGAACCTCTCCAATCCTATCACTGCTGCGTTTATGCCCCTGTACACATGCTTGATTCTCTTTCGGAGACATAGCAATCCATAGGTTTTAAGATACTTACTAGTCAGGTACATTCTTAGGCATTTAATATGCGGTGTTGAGTCCATTTCGTTGAGCAAGGAGTAGCTCTTGTCTATTCCATATTT
Organism: Pseudorca crassidens; assembly: GCF_039906515.1. Classification (NCBI taxonomy): domain Eukaryota; kingdom Metazoa; phylum Chordata; class Mammalia; order Artiodactyla; family Delphinidae; genus Pseudorca; species Pseudorca crassidens. The sequence continues at coordinate 438,074 of NW_027136052.1, read as the reverse complement.
GGCTTAAGGAACTTTATCTGTGCTGATTTCAATCTCTGGTTTTATGCAGCACCCCAACTCACCTTTCCCCTTAAGCAAGCATAAGTTGGTTTTCTAAATTTGAGACCCTGTTCTGTTCTGTAATTCAGTTCCTGTGTAGCCAAGTTTACATTCCGTGTATTACTGATATCTTATGATGTTTCTTTTTCTGTGTGACTTATTTCAGTTAGAATCATCATACCTGAATCCACTCATTGTGCTGCTAAGGGCCTGATGACATAGATTTCATTGCTGAGTGATATTGCTTTGTAAGTAAATACCACAACTTCTTTATCCATTTTTCACTTTCTGCGATGTTGAACTTGTACTGTAAACGAGGTTCTTGTAAACAGAGGCGTCCCAAACTTTGGGGTGGCTGTGTCTTTTTGATTTTAATTTCCCTAAGCTATAGGACCATAAGTGGAAGTGCCCTAGGCTCTGTTGCTTTGTTTTTTAGATGTTTCAGGAAACACCATACACTTCTCCCGAGTGTCTGTTGGCAATTTACATCCCGCCCATCAGCATAACAAGGCTCCCAGTTCTCCATGGCCTGTCCTGCCTTTCTGGATTTTACACTTTTTTCAGATGGCCCTTTTGACCGGGGGGAAGTGAGACTTCATTGTAGTGCAGATTTCCTTTGCAAGCTTGCTTGGTTGGCCAAAAAGGGCGTATGCGTTTTTTCCTGAATATATTCAGGAAAAAACGCATACGCCCTTTTTGGCCAAGTGCATCATTGTGGACGTTCTGCCTCTTTTCCTATGCTTTCAATGCAATTCCAGTCTACCTCCTGAAATCGGTTTCCTGCAATTCTGCCCCGCTTTCAAGTCCTCTTGGCAGCCTTACTTCAGTATATTTTTGGACGATAGCTGTCATTTATAACTCTGCAGGTTTGTGAATTACAGTGCCCCTGAGCTCCTTTCTTCAACTCGCTTTCTTTTGAGCTGGCCGCAACACCGCAGGATGGCTTCAGGCCCTAATCTGGTTCCGGCACGGCACGCTGAGCCTTTGGTTAATTCCTCTTCCTGGTGGGAAATGAGAGTTAAATTTGCCCGTCCAGACACCTCCAGCTAGTCTCTCATTGGTTCTCGCTATTCCTGTTCATCTTCCGCAGAAATTGCAAACTGGGCCAAACAGGAGGTTAAAGGGACTGACTCTCCAAGTCGGGAGGGTGTTAGTAAAGCGTCTGGAATGTTGCACCCGAGTACCAGGGTACGAAAACTGAGACATATTTGAACACGTCTCCCGATCACATGGTTGATCATACTCTAGGTTCCACATGCATGTTTTAGCTGAAGGAAGAATACCTTAAACCTGGGTAGTTGAAACCCGTGGAATGGGTACCATGCAATATGACTTCAAAGGGTCTTCATTTGCTCACCGAACCTCTCCAATCCTATCACTGCTGCGTTTAGGCCCCTGTACACATGCTTGATTCTCTTTCGGAGACATAGCAATCCATAGGTTTTAAGATACTTACTAGTCAGGTACATTCTTAGGCATTTAATATGCGGTGTTGAGTCCATTTCGTTGAGCAAGAGGTAGCTCTTGTCTATTCCATATTTGGCTTAAGGAACTTTATCTGTGCTCATTTCAATCTCTGGTTTTATGCAGCACCCCAACTCACCTTTCCCCTTAAGCAAGCATAAGTTGGTTTTCTAAATTTGAGACCCTGTTCTGTTCTGTAATTCAGTTCCTGTGTAGCCAAGTTTACATTCCGTGTATTACTGATATCTTATGATGTTTCTTTTTCTGTGTGACTTATTTCAGTTAGAATCATCATACCTGAATCCACTCATTGTGCTGCTAAGGGCCTGATGAGATAGATTTCATTGCTGAGTGATATTGCTTTGTAAGTAAATACCACAACTTCTTTATCCATTTTTCACTTTCTGCGATGTTGAACTTGTACTGTAAACGAGGTTCTTGTAAACAGAGGCGTCCCAAACTTTGGGGTGGCTGTGTCTTTTTGATTTTAATTTCCCTAAGCTATAGGACCATAAGTGGAAGTGCCCTAGGCTCTGTTGCTTTGTTTTTTAGATGTTTCAGGAAACACCATACACTTCTCCCGAGTGTCTGTTGGCAATTTACATCCCGCCCATCAGCATAACAAGGCTCCCAGTTCTCCATGGCCTGTCCTGCCTTTCTGGATTTTACACTTTTTTCAGATGGCCCTTTTGACCGGGGGGAAGTGAGACTTCATTGTAGTGCAGATTTCCTTTGCAAGCTTGCTTGGTTGGCCAAAAAGGGCGTATGCGTTTTTTCCTGAATATATTCAGGAAAAAACGCATACGCCCTTTTTGGCCAAGTGCATCATTGTGGACGTTCTGCCTCTTTTCCTATGCTTTCAATGCAATTCCAGTCTACCTCCTGAAATCGGTTTCCTGCAATTCTGCCCCGCTTTCAAGTCCTCTTGGCAGCCTTACTTCAGTATATTTTTGGACGATAGCTGTCATTTATAACTCTGCAGGTTTGTGAATTACAGTGCCCCTGAGCTCCTTTCTTCAACTCGCTTTCTTTTGAGCTGGCCGCAACACCGCAGGATGGCTTCAGGCCCTAATCTGGTTCCGGCACGGCACGCTGAGCCTTTGGTTAATTCCTCTTCCTGGTGGGAAATGAGGGTTAAATTTGCCCGTCCAGACACCTCCAGCTAGTCTCTCATTGGTTCTCGCTATTCCTGTTCATCTTCCGCAGAAATTGCAAACTGGGCCAAACAGGAGGTTAAAGGGACTGACTCTCCAAGTCAGGAGGGTGTTAGTAAAGCGTCTGGAATGTTGCACCCGAGTACCAGGGTACGAAAACTGAGACATATTTGAACACGTCTCCCGATCACATGGTTGATCATACTCTAGGTTCCACATGCATGTTTTAGCTGAAGGAAGAATACCTTAAACCTGGGTAGTTGAAACCCGTGGAATGGGTACCATGCAATATGACTTCAGAGGGTCTTCATTTGCTCACCAAACCTCTCCAATCCTATCACTGCTGCGTTTATGCCCCTGTACACATGCTTGATTCTCTTTCGGAGACATAGCAATCCATAGGTTTTAAGATACTTACTAGTCAGGTACATTCTTAGGCATTTAATATGCGGTGTTGAGTCCATTTCGTTGAGCAAGGAGTAGCTCTTGTCTATTCCATATTTGGCTTAAGGAACTTTATCTGTGTTCATTTCAATCTCTGGTTTTATGCAGCACCCCAACTCACCTTTCCCCTTAAGCAAGCATAAGTTGGTTTTCTAAATTTGAGACCCTGTTCTGTTCTGTAATTCAGTTCCTGTGTAGCCAAGTTTACATTCCGTGTATTACTGATATCTTATGATGTTTCTTTTTCTGTGTGACTTATTTCAGTTAGAATCATCATACCTGAATCCACTCATTGTGCTGCTAAGGGCCTGATGACATAGATTTCATTGCTGAGTGATATTGCTTTGTAAGTAAATACCACAACTTCTTTATCCATTTTTCACTTTCTGCGATGTTGAACTTGTACTGTAAACGAGGTTCTTGTAAACAGAGGCATCCCAAACTTTGGGGTGGCTGTGTCTTTTTGATTTTAATTTCCCTAAGCTATAGGACCATAAGTGGAAGTGCCCTAGGCTCTGTTGCTTTGTTTTTTAGATGTTTCAGGAAACACCATACACTTCTCCCGAGTGTCTGTTGGCAATTTACATCCCGCCCATCAGCATAACAAGGCTCCCAGTTCTCCATGGCCTGTCCTGCCTTTCTGGATTTTACACTTTTTTCAGATGGCCCTTTTGACCGGGGGGAAGTGAGACTTCATTGTAGTGCAGATTTCCTTTGCAAGCTTGCTTGGTTGGCCAAAAAGGGCGTATGCGTTTTTTCCTGAATATATTCAGGAAAAAACGCATACGCCCTTTTTGGCCAAGTGCATCATTGTGGACGTTCTGCCTCTTTTCCTATGCTTTCAATGCAATTCCAGTCTACCTCCTGAAATCGGTTTCCTGCAATTCTGCCCCGCTTTCAAGTCCTCTTGGCAGCCTTACTTCAGTATATTTTTGGACGATAGCTGTCATTTATAAGTCTGCAGGTTTGTGAATTACAGTGCCCCTGAGCTCCTTTCTTCAACTCGCTTTCTTTTGAGCTGGCCGCAACACCGCAGGATGGCTTCAGGCCCTAATCTGGTTCCGGCACGGCACGCTGAGCCTTTGGTTAATTCCTCTTCCTGGTGGGAAATGAGAGTTAAATTTGCCCGTCCAGACACCTCCAGCTAGTCTCTCATTGGTTCTCGCTATTCCTGTTCATCTTCCGCAGAAATTGCAAACTGGGCCAAACAGGAGGTTAAAGGGACTGACTCTCCAAGTCGGGAGGGTGTTAGTAAAGCGTCTGGAATGTTGCACCCGAGTACCAGGGTACGAAAACTGAGACATATTTGAACACGTCTCCCGATCACATGGTTGATCATACTCTAGGTTCCACATGCATGTTTTAGCTGAAGGAAGAATACCTTAAACCTGGGTAGTTGAAACCCGTGGAATGGGTACCATGCAATATGACTTCAGAGGGTCTTCATTTGCTCACCAAACCTCTCCAATCCTATCACTGCTGCGTTTATGCCCCTGTACACATGCTTGATTCTCTTTCGGAGACATAGCAATCCATAGGTTTTAAGATACTTACTAGTCAGGTACATTCTTAGGCGTTTAATATGCGGTGTTGTGTCCATTTCGTTGAGCAAGGAGTAGCTCTTGTCTATTCCATATTTGGCTTAAGGAACTTTATCTGTGCTCATTTCAATCTCTGGTTTTATGCAGCACCCCAACTCACCTTTCCCCTTAAGCAAGCATAAGTTGGTTTTCTAAATTTGAGACCCTGTTCTGTTCTGTAATTCAGTTCCTGTGTAGCCAAGTTTACATTCCGTGTATTACTGATATCTTATGATGTTTCTTTTTCTGTGTGACTTATTTCAGTTAGAATCATCATACCTGAATCCACTCATTGTGCTGCTAAGGGCCTGATGACATAGATTTCATTGCTGAGTGATATTGCTTTGTAAGTAAATACCACAACTTCTTTATCCATTTTTCACTTTCTGCGATGTTGAACTTGTACTGTAAACGAGGTTCTTGTAAACAGAGGCATCCCAAACTTTGGGGTGGCTGTGTCTTTTTGATTTTAATTTCCCTAAGCTATAGGACCATAAGTGGAAGTGCCCTAGGCTCTGTTGCTTTGTTTTTTAGATGTTTCAGGAAACACCATACACTTCTCCCGAGTGTCTGTTGGCAATTTACATCCCGCCCATCAGCATAACAAGGCTCCCAGTTCTCCATGGCCTGTCCTGCCTTTCTGGATTTTACACTTTTTTCAGATGGCCCTTTTGACCGGGGGGAAGTGAGACTTCATTGTAGTGCAGATTTCCTTTGCAAGCTTGCTTGGTTGGCCAAAAAGGGCGTATGCGTTTTTTCCTGAATATATTCAGGAAAAAACGCATACGCCCTTTTTGGCCAAGTGCATCATTGTGGACGTTCTGCCTCTTTTCCTATGCTTTCAATGCAATTCCAGTCTACCTCCTGAAATCGGTTTCCTGCAATTCTGCCCCGCTTTCAAGTCCTCTTGGCAGCCTTACTTCAGTATATTTTTGGACGATAGCTGTCATTTATAACTCTGCAGGTTTGTGAATTACAGTGCCCCTGAGCTCCTTTCTTCAACTCGCTTTCTTTTGAGCTGGCCGCAACACCGCAGGATGGCTTCAGGCCCTAATCTGGTTCCGGCACGGCACGCTGAGCCTTTGGTTAATTCCTCTTCCTGGTGGGAAATGAGAGTTAAATTTGCCCGTCCAGACACCTCCAGCTAGTCTCTCATTGGTTCTCGCTATTCCTGTTCATCTTCCGCAGAAATTGCAAACTGGGCCAAACAGGAGGTTAAAGGGACTGACTCTCCAAGTCGGGAGGGTGTTAGTAAAGCGTCTGGAATGTTGCACCCGAGTACCAGGGTACGAAAACTGAGACATATTTGAACACGTCTCCCGATCACATGGTTGATCATACTCTAGGTTCCACATGCATGTTTTAGCTGAAGGAAGAATACCTTAAACCTGGGTAGTTGAAACCCGTGGAATGGGTACCATGCAATATGACTTCAGAGGGTCTTCATTTGCTCACCAAACCTCTCCAATCCTATCACTGCTGCGTTTATGCCCCTGTACACATGCTTGATTCTCTTTCGGAGACATAGCAATCCATAGGTTTTAAGATACTTACTAGTCAGGTACATTCTTAGGCGTTTAATATGCGGTGTTGTGTCCATTTCGTTGAGCAAGGAGTAGCTCTTGTCTATTCCATATTTGGCTTAAGGAACTTTATCTGTGCTCATTTCAATCTCTGGTTTTATGCAGCACCCCAACTCACCTTTCCCCTTAAGCAAGCATAAGTTGGTTTTCTAAATTTGAGACCCTGTTCTGTTCTGTAATTCAGTTCCTGTGTAGCCAAGTTTACATTCCGTGTATTACTGATATCTTATGATGTTTCTTTTTCTGTGTGACTTATTTCAGTTAGAATCATCATACCTGAATCCACTCATTGTGCTGCTAAGGGCCTGATGACATAGATTTCATTGCAGAGTGATATTGCTTTGTAAGTAAATACCACAACTTCTTTATCCATTTTTCACTTTCTGCGATGTTGAACTTGTACTGTAAACGAGGTTCTTGTAAACAGAGGCGTCCCAAACTTTGGGGTGGCTGTGTCTTTTTGATTTTAATTTCCCTAATCTATAGGACCATAAGTGGAAGTGCCCTAGGCTCTGTTGCTTTGTTTTTTAGATGTTTCAGGAAACACCATACACTTCTCCCGAGTGTCTGTTGGCAATTTACATCCCGCCCATCAGCATAACAAGGCTCCCAGTTCTCCATGGCCTGTCCTGCCTTTCTGGATTTTACACTTTTTTCAGATGGCCCTTTTGACCGGGGGGAAGTGAGACTTCATTGTAGTGCAGATTTCCTTTGCAAGCTTGCTTGGTTGGCCAAAAAGGGCGTATGCGTTTTTTCCTGAATATATTCAGGAAAAAACGCATACGCCCTTTTTGGCCAAGTGCATCATTGTGGACGTTCTGCCTCTTTTCCTATGCTTTCAATGCAATTCCAGTCTACCTCCTGAAATCGGTTTCCTGCAATTCTGCCCCACTTTCAAGTCCTCTTGGCAGCCTTACTTCAGTATATTTTTGGACGATAGCTGTCATTTATAACTCTGCAGGTTTGTGAATTACAGTGCCCCTGAGCTCCTTTCTTCAACTCGCTTTCTTTTGAGCTGGCCGCAACACCGCAGGATGGCTTCAGGCCCTAATCTGGTTCCGGCACGGCACGCTGAGCCTTTGGTTAATTCCTCTTCCTGGTGGGAAATGAGAGTAAAATTTTCCCGTCCAGACACCTGCAGCTAGTCTCTCATTGGTTCTCGCTATTCCTGTTCATCTTCCGCAGAAATTGCAAACTGGGCCAAACAGGAGGTTAAAGGGACTGACTCTCCAAGTCGGGAGAGTGTTAGTAAAGTGTCTGGAATGTTGCACCCGAGTACCAGGGTATGAAAACTGAGACATATTTGAACACGTCTCCCGATCACATGGTTGATCATACTCTAGGTTCCACATGCATGTTTTAGCTGAAGGAAGAATACCTTAAACCTGGGTAGTTGAACCCTGTGGAATGGGTACCATGCAATATGACTTCAAAGGGTCTTCATTTGCTCACCGAACCTCTCCAATCCTATCACTGCTGCATTTATGCCCCTGTACACACGCTTGATTCTCTTTCGGAGACATAGCAATCCCTAGGTTTTAAGATACTTACTAGTCAGGTACATTCTTAGGCGTTTAATATGGGGTGTTGAGTCCATTTCATTGAGCAAGGAGTAGCTCTTGTCTATTCCATATTTGGCTTAAGGAACTTTATCTGTGCTCATTTCAATCTCTGGTTTTATGCAGCACCCCAACTCACCTTTCCCCTTAAGCAAGCATAAGTTGGTTTTCTAAATTTGAGACCCTGTTCTGTTCTGTAATTCAGTTCCTGTGTAGCCAAGTTTACATTCCGTGTATTACTGATATCTTATGATGTTTCTTTTTCTGTGTGACTTATTTCAGTTAGAATCATCATACCTGAATCCACTCATTGTGCTGCTAAGGGCCTGATGACATAGATTTCATTGCAGAGTGATATTGCTTTGTAAGTAAATACCACAACTTCTTTATCCATTTTTCACTTTCTGCGATGTTGAACTTGTACTGTAAACGAGGTTCTTGTAAACAGAGGCGTCCCAAACTTTGGGGTGGCTGTGTCTTTTTGATTTTAATTTCCCTAATCTATAGGACCATAAGTGGAAGTGCCCTAGGCTCTGTTGCTTTGTTTTTTAGATGTTTCAGGAAACACCATACACTTCTCCCGAGTGTCTGTTGGCAATTTACATCCCGCCCATCAGCATAACAAGGCTCCCAGTTCTCCATGGCCTGTCCTGCCTTTCTGGATTTTACACTTTTTTCAGATGGCCCTTTTGACCGGGGGGAAGTGAGACTTCATTGTAGTGCAGATTTCCTTTGCAAGCTTGCTTGGTTGGCCAAAAAGGGCGTATGCGTTTTTTCCTGAATATATTCAGGAAAAAACGCATACGCCCTTTTTGGCCAAGTGCATCATTGTGGACGTTCTGCCTCTTTTCCTATGCTTTCAATGCAATTCCAGTCTACCTCCTGAAATCGGTTTCCTGCAATTCTGCCCCGCTTTCAAGTCCTCTTGGCAGCCTTACTTCAGTATATTTTTGGACGATAGCTGTCATTTATAACTCTGCAGGTTTGTGAATTACAGTGCCCCTGAGCTCCTTTCTTCAACTCGCTTTCTTGTGACCTGGCCGCAACACCGCAGGATGGCTTCAGGCCCTAATCTGGTTCCGGCACGGCACGCTGAGCCTTTGGTTAATTCCTCTTCCTGGTGGGAAATGAGAGTTAAATTTGCCCGTCCAGACACCTCCAGCTAGTCTCTCATTGGTTCTCGCTATTCCTGTTCATCTTCCGCAGAAATTGCAAACTGGGCCAAACAGGAGGTTAAAGGGACTGACTCTCCAAGTCGGGAGGGTGTTAGTAAAGCGTCTGGAATGTTGCACCCGAGTACCAGGGTACGAAAACTGAGACATATTTGAACACGTCTCACGATCACATGGTTGATCAGACTCTAGGTTGCACATGCATGTTTTAGCTGAAGGAAGAATACCTTAAACCTGGGTAGTTGAAACCCGTGGAATGGGTACCATGCAATATGACTTCAGAGGGTCTTCATTTGCTCACCAAACCTCTCCAATCCTATCACTGCTGCGTTTATGCCCCTGTACACATGCTTCATTCTCTTTTGGAGACATAGCAATCCATAGGTTTTAAGATACTTACTAGTCAGGTACATTCTTAGGCGTTTAATATGCGGTGTTGTGTCCATTTCGTTGAGCAAGGAGTAGCTCTTGTCTATTCCATATTTGGCTTAAGGAACTTTATCTGTGCTCATTTCAATCTCTGGTTTTATGCAGCACCCCAACTCACCTTTCCCCTTAAGCAAGCATAAGTTGGTTTTCTAAATTTGAGACCCTGTTCTGTTCTGTAATTCAGTTCCTGTGTAGCGAAGTTTACATTCCGTGTATTACTGATATCTTATGATGTTTCTTTTTCTGTGTGACTTATTTCAGTTAGAATCATCATACCTGAATCCACTCATTGTGCTGCTAAGGGCCTGATGACATAGATTTCATTGCAGAGTGATATTGCTTTGTAAGTAAATACCACAACTTCTTTATCCATTTTTCAATTTCTGCAATGTTGAACTTGTACTGTAAACGAGGTTCTTGTAAACAGAGGCGTCCCAAACTTTGGGGTGGCTGTGTCTTTTTTATTTTAATTTCCCTAATCTATAGGACCATAAGTGGAAGTGCCCTAGGCTCTGTTGCTTTGTTTTTTAGTTGTTTCAGGAAACACCATACACTTCTCCCGAGTGTCTGTTGGCAATTTACATCCCGCCCATCAGCATAACAAGGCTCCCAGTTCTCCATGGCCTGTCCTGCCTTTCTGGATTTTACACTTTTTTCAGATGGCCCTTTTGACCGGGGGGAAGTGAGACTTCATTGTAGTGCAGATTTCCTTTGCAAGCTTGCTTGGTTGGCCAAAAAGGGCGTATGCGTTTTTTCCTGAATATATTCAGGAAAAAACGCATACGCCCTTTTTGGCCAAGTGCATCATTGTGGACGTTCTGCCTCTTTTCCTATGCTTTCAATGCAATTCCAGTCTACCTCCTGAAATCGGTTTCCTGCAATTCTGCCCCACTTTCAAGTCCTCTTGGCAGCCTTACTTCAGTATATTTTTGGACGATAGCTGTCATTTATAACTCTGCAGGTTTGTGAATTACAGTGCCCCTGAGCTCCTTTCTTCAACTCGCTTTCTTTTGAGCTGGCCGCAACACCGCAGGATGGCTTCAGGCCCTAATCTGGTTCCGGCACGGCACGCTGAGCCTTTGGTTAATTCCTCTTCCTGGTGGGAAATGAGAGTAAAATTTTCCCGTCCAGACACCTGCAGCTAGTCTCTCATTGGTTCTCGCTATTCCTGTTCATCTTCCGCAGAAATTGCAAACTGGGCCAAACAGGAGGTTAAAGGGACTGACTCTCCAAGTCGGGAGAGTGTTAGTAAAGTGTCTGGAATGTTGCACCCGAGTACCAGGGTATGAAAACTGAGACATATTTGAACACGTCTCCCGATCACATGGTTGATCATACTCTAGGTTCCACATGCATGTTTTAGCTGAAGGAAGAATACCTTAAACCTGGGTAGTTGAACCCTGTGGAATGGGTACCATGCAATATGACTTCAAAGGGTCTTCATTTGCTCACCGAACCTCTCCAATCCTATCACTGCTGCATTTATGCCCCTGTACACACGCTTGATTCTCTTTCGGAGACATAGCAATCCCTAGGTTTTAAGATACTTACTAGTCAGGTACATTCTTAGGCGTTTAATATGGGGTGTTGAGTCCATTTCATTGAGCAAGGAGTAGCTCTTGTCTATTCCATATTTGGCTTAAGGAACTTTATCTGTGCTCATTTCAATCTCTGGTTTTATGCAGCACCCCAACTCACCTTTCCCCTTAAGCAAGCATAAGTTGGTTTTCTAAATTTGAGACCCTGTTCTGTTCTGTAATTCAGTTCCTGTGTAGCCAAGTTTACATTCCGTGTATTACTGATATCTTATGATGTTTCTTTTTCTGTGTGACTTATTTTAGTTAGAATCATCATACCTGAATCCACTCATTGTGCTGCTAAGGGCCTGATGACATAGATTTCATTGCTGAGTGATATTGCTTTGTAAGTAAATACCACAACTTCTTTATCCATTTTTCACTTTCTGCGATGTTGAACTTGTACTGTAAACGAGGTTCTTGTAAATAGAGGCGTCCCAATGTTTGGGGTGGCTGTGTCTTTTTGATTTTAATTTCCCTAAGCTATAGGACCATAAGTGGAAGTGCCCTAGGCTCTGTTGCTTTGTTTTTTAGATGTTTCAGGAAACACCATACACTTCTCCCGAGTGTCTGTTGGCAATTTACATCCCGCCCATCAGCATAACAAGGCTCCCAGTTCTCCATGGCCTGTCCTGCCTTTCTGGATTTTACACTTTTTTCAGATGGCCCTTTTGACCGGGGGGAAGTGAGACTTCATTGTAGTGCAGATTTCCTTTGCAAGCTTGCTTGGTTGGCCAAAAAGGGCGTATGCGTTTTTTCCTGAATATATTCAGGAAAAAACGCATACACCCTTTTTGGCCAAGTGCATCATTGTGGACGTTCTGCCTCTTTTCCTATGCTTTCAATGCAATTCCAGTCTACCTCCTGAAATCGGTTTCCTGCAATTCTGCCCCGCTTTCAAGTCCTCTTGGCAGCCTTACTTCAGTATATTTTTGGACGATAGCTGTCATTTATAACTCTGCAGGTTTGTGAATTACAGTGCCCCTGAGCTCCTTTCTTCAACTCGCTTTCTTGTGACCTGGCCGCAACACCGCAGGATGGCTTCAGGCCCTAATCTGGTTCCGGCACGGCACGCTGAGCCTTTGGTTAATTCCTCTTCCTGGTGGGAAATGAGAGTTAAATTTGCCCGTCCAGACACCTCCAGCTAGTCTCTCATTGGTTCTCGCTATTCCTGTTCATCTTCCGCAGAAATTGCAAACTGGGCCAAACAGGAGGTTAAAGGGACTGACTCTCCAAATCAGGAGGGTGTTAGTAAAGCGTCTGGAATGTTGCACCCGAGTACCAGGGTACGAAAACTGAGACATATTTGAACACGTCTCCCGATCACATGGTTGATCAGACTCTAGGTTCCACATGCATGTTTTAGCTGAAGGAAGAATACCTTAAACCTGGGTAGTTGAAACCCGTGGAATGGGTACCATGCAATATGACTTCAGAGGGTCTTCATTTGCTCACCAAACCTCTCCAATCCTATCACTGCTGCGTTTATGCCCCTGTACACATGCTTGATTCTCTTTCGGAGACATAGCAATCCATAGGTTTTAAGATACTTACTAGTCAGGTACATTCTTAGGCATTTAATATGCGGTGTTGAGTCCATTTCGTTGAGCAAGAGGTAGCTCTTGTCTATTCCATATTTGGCTTAAGGAACTTTATCTGTGCTCATTTCAATCTCTGGTTTTATGCAGCACCCCAACTCACCTTTCCCCTTAAGCAAGCATAAGTTGGTTTTCTAAATTTGAGACCCTGTTCTGTTCTGTAATTCAGTTCCTGTGTAGCCAAGTTTACATTCCGTGTATTACTGATATCTTATGATGTTTCTTTTTCTGTGTGACTTATTTCAGTTAGAATCATCATACCTGAATCCACTCATTGTGCTGCTAAGGGCCTGATGACATAGATTTCATTGCTGAGTGATATTGCTTTGTAAGTAAATACCACAACTTCTTTATCCATTTTTCACTTTCTGCGATGTTGAACTTGTACTGTAAACGAGGTTCTTGTAAACAGAGGCGTCCCAAACTTTGGGGTGGCTGTATCTTTTTGATTTTAATTTCCCTAAGCTATAGGACCATAAGTGGAAGTGCCCTAGACTCTGTTGCTTTGTTTTTTAGATGTTTCAGGAAACACCATACACTTCTCCCGAGTGTCTGTTGGCAATTTACATCCCGCCCATCAGCATAACAAGGCTCCCAGTTCTCCATGGCCTGTCCTGCCTTTCTGGATTTTACACTTTTTTCAGATGGCCCTTTTGACCGGGGGGAAGTGAGACTTCATTGTAGTGCAGATTTCCTTTGCAAGCTTGCTTGGTTGGCCAAAAAGGGCGTATGCGTTTTTTCCTGAATATATTCAGGAAAAAACGCATACGCCCTTTTTGGCCAAGTGCATCATTGTGGACGTTCTGCCTCTTTTCCTATGCTTTCAATGCAATTCCAGTCTACCTCCTGAAATCGGTTTCCTGCAATTCTGCCCCGCTTTCAAGTCCTCTTGGCAGCCTTACTTCAGTATATTTTTGGACGATAGCTGTCATTTATAACTCTGCAGGTTTGTGAATTACAGTGCCCCTGAGCTCCTTTCTTCAACTCGCTTTCTTTTGAGCTGGCCGCAACACCGCAGGATGGCTTCAGGCCCTAATCTGGTTCCGGCACGGCACGCTGAGCCTTTGGTTAATTCCTCTTCCTGGTGGGAAATGAGGGTTAAATTTGCCCGTCCAGACACCTCCAGCTAGTCTCTCATTGGTTCTCGCTATTCCTGTTCATCTTCCGCAGAAATTGCAAACTGGGCCAAACAGGAGGTTAAAGGGACTGACTCTCCAAGTCAGGAGGGTGTTAGTAAAGCGTCTGGAATGTTGCACCCGAGTACCAGGGTACGAAAACTGAGACATATTTGAACACGTCTCCCGATCACATGGTTGATCATACTCTAGGTTCCACATGCATGTTTTAGCTGAAGGAAGAATACCTTAAACCTGGGTAGTTGAAACCCGTGGAATGGGTACCATGCAATATGACTTCAGAGGGTCTTCATTTGCTCACCAAACCTCTCCAATCCTATCACTGCTGCGTTTATGCCCCTGTACACATGCTTGATTCTCTTTCGGAGACATAGCAATCCATAGGTTTTAAGATACTTACTAGTCAGGTACATTCTTAGGCGTTTAATATGCGGTGTTGTGTCCATTTCGTTGAGCAAGGAGTAGCTCTTGTCTATTCCATATTTGGCTTAAGGAACTTTATCTGTGCTCATTTCAATCTCTGGTTTTATGCAGCACCCCAACTCACCTTTCCCCTTAAGCAAGCATAAGTTGGTTTTCTAAATTTGAGACCCTGTTCTGTTCTGTAATTCAGTTCCTGTGTAGCCAAGTTTACATTCCGTGTATTACTGATATCTTATGATGTTTCTTTTTCTGTGTGACTTATTTCAGTTAGAATCATCATACCTGAATCCACTCATTGTGCTGCTAAGGGCCTGATGACATAGATTTCATTGCTGAGTGATATTGCTTTGTAAGTAAATACCACAACTTCTTTATCCATTTTTCACTTTCTGCGATGTTGAACTTGTACTGTAAACGAGGTTCTTGTAAACAGAGGCGTTCCAATGTTTGGGGTGGCTGTGTCTTTTTGATTTTAATTTCCCTAAGCTATAGGACCATAAGTGGAAGTGCCCTAGGCTCTGTTGCTTTGTTTTTTAGATGTTTCAGGAAACACCATACACTTCTCCCGAGTGTCTGTTGGCAATTTACATCCCGCCCATCAGCATAACAAGGCTCCCAGTTCTCCATGGCCTGTCCTGCCTTTCTGGATTTTACACTTTTTTCAGATGGCCCTTTTGACCGGGGGGAAGTGAGACTTCATTGTAGTGCAGATTTCCTTTGCAAGCTTGCTTGGTTGGCCAAAAAGGGCGTATGCGTTTTTTCCTGAATATATTCAGGAAAAAACGCATACGCCCTTTTTGGCCAAGTGCATCATTGTGGACGTTCTGCCTCTTTTCCTATGCTTTCAATGCAATTCCAGTCTACCTCCTGAAATCGGTTTCCTGCAATTCTGCCCCGCTTTCAAGTCCTCTTGGCAGCCTTACTTCAGTATATTTTTGGACGATAGCTGTCATTTATAACTCTGCAGGTTTGTGAATTACAGTGCCCCTGAGCTCCTTTCTTCAACTCGCTTTCTTGTGACCTGGCCGCAACACCGCAGGATGGCTTCAGGCCCTAATCTGGTTCCGGCACGGCACGCTGAGCCTTTGGTTAATTCCTCTTCCTGGTGGGAAATGAGAGTTAAATTTGCCCGTCCAGACACCTCCAGCTAGTCTCTCATTGGTTCTCGCTATTCCTGTTCATCTTCCGCAGAAATTGCAAACTGGGCCAAACAGGAGGTTAAAGGGACTGACTCTCCAAGTCGGGAGGGTGTTAGTAAAGCGTCTGGAATGTTGCACCCGAGTACCAGGGTACGAAAACTGAGACATATTTGAACACGTCTCCCGATCACATGGTTGATCAGACTCTAGGTTGCACATGCATGTTTTAGCTGAAGGAAGAATACCTTAAACCTGGGTAGTTGAAACCCGTGGAATGGGTACCATGCAATATGACTTCAGAGGGTCTTCATTTGCTCACCAAACCTCTCCAATCCTATCACTGCTGCGTTTATGCCCCTGTACACATGCTTCATTCTCTTTTGGAGACATAGCAATCCATAGGTTTTAAGATACTTACTAGTCAGGTACATTCTTAGGCGTTTAATATGCGGTGTTGTGTCCATTTCGTTGAGCAAGGAGTAGCTCTTGTCTATTCCATATTTGGCTTAAGGAACTTTATCTGTGCTCATTTCAATCTCTGGTTTTATGCAGCACCCCAACTCACCTTTCCCCTTAAGCAAGCATAAGTTGGTTTTCTAAATTTGAGACCCTGTTCTGTTCTGTAATTCAGTTCCTGTGTAGCGAAGTTTACATTCCGTGTATTACTGATATCTTATGATGTTTCTTTTTCTGTGTGACTTATTTCAGTTAGAATCATCATACCTGAATCCACTCATTGTGCTGCTAAGGGCCTGATGACATAGATTTCATTGCAGAGTGATATTGCTTTGTAAGTAAATACCACAACTTCTTTATCCATTTTTCAATTTCTGCAATGTTGAACTTGTACTGTAAACGAGGTTCTTGTAAACAGAGGCGTCCCAAACTTTGGGGTGGCTGTGTCTTTTTTATTTTAATTTCCCTAATCTATAGGACCATAAGTGGAAGTGCCCTAGGCTCTGTTGCTTTGTTTTTTAGTTGTTTCAGGAAACACCATACACTTCTCCCGAGTGTCTGTTGGCAATTTACATCCCGCCCATCAGCATAACAAGGCTCCCAGTTCTCCATGGCCTGTCCTGCCTTTCTGGATTTTACACTTTTTTCAGATGGCCCTTTTGACCGGGGGGAAGTGAGACTTCATTGTAGTGCAGATTTCCTTTGCAAGCTTGCTTGGTTGGCCAAAAAGGGCGTATGCGTTTTTTCCTGAATATATTCAGGAAAAAACGCATACGCCCTTTTTGGCCAAGTGCATCATTGTGGACGTTCTGCCTCTTTTCCTATGCTTTCAATGCAATTCCAGTCTACCTCCTGAAATCGGTTTCCTGCAATTCTGCCCCACTTTCAAGTCCTCTTGGCAGCCTTACTTCAGTATATTTTTGGACGATAGCTGTCATTTATAACTCTGCAGGTTTGTGAATTACAGTGCCCCTGAGCTCCTTTCTTCAACTCGCTTTCTTTTGAGCTGGCCGCAAC
The DNA here is from genome assembly GCF_039906515.1 of Pseudorca crassidens. Taxonomy (NCBI): domain Eukaryota; kingdom Metazoa; phylum Chordata; class Mammalia; order Artiodactyla; family Delphinidae; genus Pseudorca; species Pseudorca crassidens. The sequence continues at coordinate 421,304 of NW_027136052.1, read as the reverse complement.
ACCGCAGGATGGCTTCAGGCCCTAATCTGGTTCCGGCACGGCACGCTGAGCCTTTGGTTAATTCCTCTTCCTGGTGGGAAATGAGAGTAAAATTTTCCCGTCCAGACACCTGCAGCTAGTCTCTCATTGGTTCTCGCTATTCCTGTTCATCTTCCGCAGAAATTGCAAACTGGGCCAAACAGGAGGTTAAAGGGACTGACTCTCCAAGTCGGGAGAGTGTTAGTAAAGTGTCTGGAATGTTGCACCCGAGTACCAGGGTATGAAAACTGAGACATATTTGAACACGTCTCCCGATCACATGGTTGATCATACTCTAGGTTCCACATGCATGTTTTAGCTGAAGGAAGAATACCTTAAACCTGGGTAGTTGAACCCTGTGGAATGGGTACCATGCAATATGACTTCAAAGGGTCTTCATTTGCTCACCGAACCTCTCCAATCCTATCACTGCTGCATTTATGCCCCTGTACACACGCTTGATTCTCTTTCGGAGACATAGCAATCCATAGGTTTTAAGATACTTACTAGTCAGGTACATTCTTAGGCGTTTAATATGGGGTGTTGAGTCCATTTCATTGAGCAAGGAGTAGCTCTTGTCTATTCCATATTTGGCTTAAGGAACTTTATCTGTGCTCATTTCAATCTCTGGTTTTATGCAGCACCCCAACTCACCTTTCCCCTTAAGCAAGCATAAGTTGGTTTTCTAAATTTGAGACCCTGTTCTGTTCTGTAATTCAGTTCCTGTGTAGCCAAGTTTACATTCCGTGTATTACTGATATCTTATGATGTTTCTTTTTCTGTGTGACTTATTTTAGTTAGAATCATCATACCTGAATCCACTCATTGTGCTGCTAAGGGCCTGATGACATAGATTTCATTGCTGAGTGATATTGCTTTGTAAGTAAATACCACAACTTCTTTATCCATTTTTCACTTTCTGCGATGTTGAACTTGTACTGTAAACGAGGTTCTTGTAAATAGAGGCGTCCCAATGTTTGGGGTGGCTGTGTCTTTTTGATTTTAATTTCCCTAAGCTATAGGACCATAAGTGGAAGTGCCCTAGGCTCTGTTGCTTTGTTTTTTAGATGTTTCAGGAAACACCATACACTTCTCCCGAGTGTCTGTTGGCAATTTACATCCCGCCCATCAGCATAACAAGGCTCCCAGTTCTCCATGGCCTGTCCTGCCTTTCTGGATTTTACACTTTTTTCAGATGGCCCTTTTGACCGGGGGGAAGTGAGACTTCATTGTAGTGCAGATTTCCTTTGCAAGCTTGCTTGGTTGGCCAAAAAGGGCGTATGCGTTTTTTCCTGAATATATTCAGGAAAAAACGCATACACCCATTTTGGCCAAGTGCATCATTGTGGACGTTCTGCCTCTTTTCCTATGCTTTCAATGCAATTCCAGTCTACCTCCTGAAATCGGTTTCCTGCAATTCTGCCCCGCTTTCAAGTCCTCTTGGCAGCCTTACTTCAGTATATTTTTGGACGATAGCTGTCATTTATAACTCTGCAGGTTTGTGAATTACAGTGCCCCTGAGCTCCTTTCTTCAACTCGCTTTCTTGTGACCTGGCCGCAACACCGCAGGATGGCTTCAGGCCCTAATCTGGTTCCGGCACGGCACGCTGAGCCTTTGGTTAATTCCTCTTCCTGGTGGGAAATGAGAGTTAAATTTGCCCGTCCAGACACCTCCAGCTAGTCTCTCATTGGTTCTCGCTATTCCTGTTCATCTTCCGCAGAAATTGCAAACTGGGCCAAACAGGAGGTTAAAGGGACTGACTCTCCAAATCAGGAGGGTGTTAGTAAAGCGTCTGGAATGTTGCACCCGAGTACCAGGGTACGAAAACTGAGACATATTTGAACACGTCTCCCGATCACATGGTTGATCAGACTCTAGGTTCCACATGCATGTTTTAGCTGAAGGAAGAATACCTTAAACCTGGGTAGTTGAAACCCGTGGAATGGGTACCATGCAATATGACTTCAGAGGGTCTTCATTTGCTCACCAAACCTCTCCAATCCTATCACTGCTGCGTTTATGCCCCTGTACACATGCTTGATTCTCTTTCGGAGACATAGCAATCCATAGGTTTTAAGATACTTACTAGTCAGGTACATTCTTAGGCGTTTAATATGCGGTGTTGTGTCCATTTCGTTGAGCAAGGAGTAGCTCTTGTCTATTCCATATTTGGCTTAAGGAACTTTATCTGTGCTCATTTCAATCTCTGGTTTTATGCAGCACCCCAACTCACCTTTCCCCTTAAGCAAGCATAAGTTGGTTTTCTAAATTTGAGACCCTGTTCTGTTTTGGAATTCAGTTCCTGTGTAGCCAAGTTTACATTCCGTGTATTACTGATATCTTATGATGTTTCTTTTTCTGTGTGACTTATTTCAGTTAGAATCATCATACCTGAATCCACTCATTGTGCTGCTAAGGGCCTGATGACATAGATTTCATTGCAGAGTGATATTGCTTTGTAAGTAAATACCACAACTTCTTTATCCATTTTTCACTTTCTGCGATGTTGAACTTGTACTGTAAACGAGGTTCTTGTAAACAGAGGCGTCCCAAACTTTGGGGTGGCTGTGTCTTTTTGATTTTAATTTCCCTAATCTATAGGACCATAAGTGGAAGTGCCCTAGGCTCTGTTGCTTTGTTTTTTAGATGTTTCAGGAAACACCATACACTTCTCCCGAGTGTCTGTTGGCAATTTACATCCCGCCCATCAGCATAACAAGGCTCCCAGTTCTCCATGGCCTGTCCTGCCTTTCTGGATTTTACACTTTTTTCAGATGGCCCTTTTGACCGGGGGGAAGTGAGACTTCATTGTAGTGCAGATTTCCTTTGCAAGCTTGCTTGGTTGGCCAAAAAGGGCGTATGCGTTTTTTCCTGAATATATTCAGGAAAAAACGCATACGCCCTTTTTGGCCAAGTGCATCATTGTGGACGTTCTGCCTCTTTTCCTATGCTTTCAATGCAATTCCAGTCTACCTCCTGAAATCGGTTTCCTGCAATTCTGCCCCGCTTTCAAGTCCTCTTGGCAGCCTTACTTCAGTATATTTTTGGACGATAGCTCTCATTTATAACTCTGCAGGTTTGTGAATTACAGTGCCCCTGAGCTCCTTTCTTCAACTCGCTTTCTTTTGAGCTGGCCGCAACACCGCAGGATGGCTTCAGGCCCTAATCTGGTTCCGGCACGGCACGCTGAGCCTTTGGTTAATTCCTCTTCCTGGTGGGAAATGAGAGTTAAATTTGCCCATCCAGACACCTCCAGCTAGTCTCTCATTGGTTCTCGCTATTCCTGTTCATCTTCCGCAGAAATTGCAAACTGGGCCAAACAGGAGGTTAAAGGGACTGACTCTCCAAGTCAGGAGGGTGTTAGTAAAGCGTCTGGAATGTTGCACCCGAGTACCAGGGTACGAAAACTGAGACATATTTGAACACGTCTCCCGATCACATGGTTGATCAGACTCTAGGTTCCACATGCATGTTTTAGCTGAAGGAAGAATACCTTAAACCTGGGTAGTTGAAACCCGTGGAATGGGTACCATGCAATATGACTTCAGAGGGTCTTCATTTGCTCACCAAACCTCTCCAATCCTATCACTGCTGCGTTTATGCCCCTGTACACATGCTTGATTCTCTTTCGGAGACATAGCAATCCATAGGTTTTAAGATACTTACTAGTCAGGTACATTCTTAGGCGTTTAATATGCGGTGTTGTGTCCATTTCGTTGAGCAAGGAGTAGCTCTTGTCTATTCCATATTTGGCTTAAGGAACTTTATCTGTGCTCATTTCAATCTCTGGTTTTATGCAGCACCCCAACTCACCTTTCCCCTTAAGCAAGCATAAGTTGGTTTTCTAAATTTGAGACCCTGTTCTGTTTTGGAATTCAGTTCCTGTGTAGCCAAGTTTACATTCCGTGTATTACTGATATCTTATGATGTTTCTTTTTCTGTGTGACTTATTTCAGTTAGAATCATCATACCTGAATCCACTCATTGTGCTGCTAAGGGCCTGATGACATAGATTTCATTGCAGAGTGATATTGCTTTGTAAGTAAATACCACAACTTCTTTATCCATTTTTCACTTTCTGCGATGTTGAACTTGTACTGTAAACGAGGTTCTTGTAAACAGAGGCGTCCCAAACTTTGGGGTGGCTGTGTCTTTTTGATTTTAATTTCCCTAATCTATAGGACCATAAGTGGAAGTGCCCTAGGCTCTGTTGCTTTGTTTTTTAGATGTTTCAGGAAACACCATACACTTCTCCCGAGTGTCTGTTGGCAATTTACATCCCGCCCATCAGCATAACAAGGCTCCCAGTTCTCCATGGCCTGTCCTGCCTTTCTGGATTTTACACTTTTTTCAGATGGCCCTTTTGACCGGGGGGAAGTGAGACTTCATTGTAGTGCAGATTTCCTTTGCAAGCTTGCTTGGTTGGCCAAAAAGGGCGTATGCGTTTTTTCCTGAATATATTCAGGAAAAAACGCATACGCCCTTTTTGGCCAAGTGCATCATTGTGGACGTTCTGCCTCTTTTCCTATGCTTTCAATGCAATTCCAGTCTACCTCCTGAAATCGGTTTCCTGCAATTCTGCCCCGCTTTCAAGTCCTCTTGGCAGCCTTACTTCAGTATATTTTTGGACGATAGCTCTCATTTATAACTCTGCAGGTTTGTGAATTACAGTGCCCCTGAGCTCCTTTCTTCAACTCGCTTTCTTTTGAGCTGGCCGCAACACCGCAGGATGGCTTCAGGCCCTAATCTGGTTCCGGCACGGCACGCTGAGCCTTTGGTTAATTCCTCTTCCTGGTGGGAAATGAGAGTTAAATTTGCCCATCCAGACACCTCCAGCTAGTCTCTCATTGGTTCTCGCTATTCCTGTTCATCTTCCGCAGAAATTGCAAACTGGGCCAAACAGGAGGTTAAAGGGACTGACTCTCCAAGTCAGGAGGGTGTTAGTAAAGCGTCTGGAATGTTGCACCCGAGTACCAGGGTACGAAAACTGAGACATATTTGAACACGTCTCCCGATCACATGGTTGATCAGACTCTAGGTTCCACATGCATGTTTTACCTGAAGGAAGAATACCTTAAACCTGGGTAGTTGAAACCCGTGGAATGGGTACCATGCAATATGACTTCAAAGGGTCTTCAGTTGCTCACCGAACCTCTCCAATCCTATCACTGCTGTGTTTATGCCCCTGTACACATGCTTGATTCTCTTTCGGAGACATAGCAATCCATAGGTTTTAAGATACTTACTAGTCAGGTACATTCTTAGACGTTTAATATGCGGTGTTGAGTCCATTACTTTGAGCAAGGAGTAGCTCTTGTCTATTCCATATTTGGCTTAAGGAACTTTATCTGTGCTCATTTCAATCTCTGGTTTTATGCAGCACCCCAACTCACCTTTACCCTTAAGCAAGCATAAGTTGGTTTTCTAAATTTGAGACCCTGTTCTGTTCTGTAATTCAGTTCCTGTGTAGCCAAGTTTACATTCCGTGTATTACTGATATCTTATGATGTTTCTTTTTCTGTGTGACTTATTTCAGTTAGAATCATCATACCTGAATCCACTCATTGTGCTGCTAAGGGCCTGATGACATAGATTTCATTGCTGAGTGATATTGCTTTGTAAGTAAATACCACAACTTCTTTATCCATTTTTCACTTTCTGCGATGTTGAACTTGTACTGTAAACGAGGTTCTTGTAAACAGAGGCGTCCCAAACTTTGGGGTGGCTGTGTCTTTTTGATTTTAATTTCCCTAATCTATAGGACCATAAGTGGAAGTGCCCTAGGCTCTGTTGCTTTGTTTTTTAGATGTTTCAGGAAACACCATACACTTCTCCCGAGTGTCTGTTGGCAATTTACATCCCGCCCATCAGCATAACAAGGCTCCCAGTTCTCCATGGCCTGTCCTGCCTTTCTGGATTTTACACTTTTTTCAGATGGCCCTTTTGACCGGGGGGAAGTGAGACTTCATTGTAGTGCAGATTTCCTTTGCAAGCTTGCTTGGTTGGCCAAAAAGGGCGTATGCGTTTTTTCCTGAATATATTCAGGAAAAAACGCATACGCCCTTTTTGGCCAAGTGCATCATTGTGGACGTTCTGCCTCTTTTCCTATGCTTTCAATGCAATTCCAGTCTACCTCCTGAAATCGGTTTCCTGCAATTCTGCCCCGCTTTCAAGTCCTCTTGGCAGCCTTACTTCAGTATATTTTTGGACGATAGTTGTCATTTATAACTCTGCAGGTTTGTGAATTACAGTGCCCCTGAGCTCCTTTCTTCAACTCGCTTTCTTTTGAGCTGGCCGCAACACCGCAGGATGGCTTCAGGCCCTAATCTGGTTCCGGCACGGCACGCTGAGCCTTTGGTTAATTCCTCTTCCTGGTGGGAAATGAGAGTTAAATTTGCACGTCCAGACACCTGCAGCTAGTCTCTCATTGGTTCTCGCTATTCCTGTTCATCTTCCGCAGAAATTGCAAACTGGGCCAAACAGGAGGTTAAAGGGACTGACTCTCCAAGTCGGGAGGGTGTTAGTAAAGCATCTGGAATGTTGCACCCGAGTACCAGGGTATGAAAACTGAGACATATTTGAACACGTCTTCCGATCACATGGTTGATCAGACTCTAGGTTCCACATGCATGTTTTAGCTGAAGGAAGAATACCTTAAACCTGGGTAGTTGAAACCCGTGGAATGGGTACCATGCAATATGACTTCAAAGGGTCTTCATTTGCTCACCGAACCTCTCCAATCCTATCACTGCTGCGTTTATGCCCCTGTACACATGCTTGATTCTCTTTCGGAGACATAGCAATCCATAGGTTTTAAGATACTTACTAGTCAGGTACATTCTTAGGCGTTTAATATGCGGTATTGAGTCCATTTCGTTGAGCAAGGAGTAGCTCTTGTCTATTCCATATTTGGCTTAAGGAACTTTATCTGTGCTCATTTCAATCTCTGGTTTTATGCAGCACCCCAACTCACCTTTCCCCTTAAGCAAGCATAAGTTGGTTTTCTAAATTTGAGACCCTGTTCTGTTCTGTAATTCAGTTCCTGTGTAGCCAAGTTTACATTCCGTGTATTACTGATATCTTATGATGTTTCTTTTTCTGTGTGACTTATTTCAGTTAGAATCATCATACCTGAATCCACTCATTGTGCTGCTAAGGGCCTGATGACATAGATTTCATTGCTGAGTGATATTGCTTTGTAAGTAAATACCACAACTTCTTTATCCATTTTTCACTTTCTGCGATGTTGAACTTGTACTGTAAACGAGGTTCTTGTAAACAGAGGCGTCCCAAACTTTGGGGTGGCTGTGTCTTTTTGATTTTAATTTCCCTAAGCTATAGGACCATAAGTGGAAGTGCCCTAGGCTCTGTTGCTTTGTTTTTTAGATGTTTCAGGAAACACCATACACTTCTCCCGAGTGTCTGTTGGCAATTTACATCCCGCCCATCAGCATAACAAGGCTCCCAGTTCTCCATGGCCTGTCCTGCCTTTCTGGATTTTACACTTTTTTCAGATGGCCCTTTTGACCGGGGGGAAGTGAGACTTCATTGTAGTGCAGATTTCCTTTGCAAGCTTGCTTGGTTGGCCAAAAAGGGCGTATGCGTTTTTTCCTGAATATATTCAGGAAAAAACGCATACGCCCTTTTTGGCCAAGTGCATCATTGTGGACGTTCTGCCTCTTTTCCTATGCTTTCAATGCAATTCCAGTCTACCTCCTGAAATCGGTCTCCTGCAATTCTGCCCCGCTTTCAAGTCCTCTTGGCAGCCTTACTTCAGTATATTTTTGGACGATAGCTGTCATTTATAACTCTGCAGGTTTGTGAATTACAGTGCCCCTGAGCTCCTTTCTTCAACTCGCTTTCTTTTGAGCTGGCCGCAACACCGCAGGATGGCTTCAGGCCCTAATCTGGTTCCGGCACGGCACGCTGAGCCTTTGGTTAATTCCTCTTCCTGGTGGGAAATGAGAGTTAAATTTGCCCGTCCAGACACCTCCAGCTAGTCTCTCATTGGTTCTCGCTATTCCTGTTCATCTTCTGCAGAAATTGCAAACTGGGCCAAACAGGAGGTTAAAGGGACTGACTCTCCAAGTCGGGAGGGTGTTAGTAAATCGTCTGGAATGTTGCACCCGAGTACCAGGGTACGAAAACTGAGACATATTTGAACACGTCTCCCGATCACATGGTTGATCAGACTCTAGGTTCCACATGCATGTTTTAGCTGAAGGAAGAATACCTTAAACCTGGGTAGTTGAAACCCGTGGAATGGGTACCATGCAATATGACTTCAAAGGGTCTTCATTTGCTCACCGAACCTCTCCAATCCTATCACTGCTGCGTTTATGCCCCTGTACACATGCTTGATTCTCTTTCGGAGACATAGCAATCCATAGGTTTTAAGATACTTACTAGTCAGGTACATTCTTAGGCATTTAATATGCGGTGTTGAGTCCATTTCGTTGAGCAAGAGTTAGCTCTTGTCTATTCCATATTTGGCTTAAGGAACTTTATCTGTGCTCATTTCAATCTCTGGTTTTATGCAGCACCCCAACTCACCTTTCCCCTTAAGCAAGCATAAGTTGGTTTTCTAAATTTGAGACCCTGTTCTGTTCTGTAATTCAGTTCCTGTGTAGCCAAGTTTACATTCCGTGTATTACTGATATCTTATGATGTTTCTTTTTCTGTGTGACTTATTTCAGTTAGAATCATCATACCTGAATCCACTCATTGTGCTGCTAAGGGCCTGATGACATAGATTTCATTGCTGAGTGATATTGCTTTGTAAGTAAATACCACAACTTCTTTATCCATTTTTCACTTTCTGCGATGTTGAACTTGTACTGTAAACGAGGTTCTTGTAAACAGAGGCGTCCCAAACTTTGGGGTGGCTGTGTCTTTTTGATTTTAATTTCCCTAAGCTATAGGACCATAAGTGGAAGTGCCCTAGGCTCTGTTGCTTTGTTTTTTAGATGTTTCAGGAAACACCATACACTTCTCCCGAGTGTCTGTTGGCAATTTACATCCCGCCCATCAGCATAACAAGGCTCCCAGTTCTCCATGGCCTGTCCTGCCTTTCTGGATTTTACACTTTTTTCAGATGGCCCTTTTGACCGGGGGGAAGTGAGACTTCATTGTAGTGCAGATTTCCTTTGCAAGTTTGCTTGGTTGGCCAAAAAGGGCGTATGCGTTTTTTCCTGAATATATTCAGGAAAAAACGCATACGCCCTTTTTGGCCAAGTGCATCATTGTGGACGTTCTGCCTCTTTTCCTATGCTTTCAATGCAATTCCAGTCTACCTCCTGAAATCGGATTCCTGCAATTCTGCCCCGCTTTCAAGTCCTCTTGGCAGCCTTACTTCAGTATATTTTTGGACGATAGCTGTCATTTATAACTCTGCAGGTTTGTGAATTACAGTGCCCCTGAGCTCCTTTCTTCAACTCGCTTTCTTTTGAGCTGGCCGCAACACCGCAGGATGGCTTCAGGCCCTAATCTGGTTCCGGCACGGCACGCTGAGCCTTTGGTTAATTCCTCTTCCTGGTGGGAAATGAGAGTTAAATTTGCCCGTCCAGACACCTCCAGCTAGTCTCTCATTGGTTCTCGCTATTCCTGTTCATCTTCCGCAGAAATTGCAAACTGGGCCAAACAGGAGGTTAAAGGGACTGACTCTCCAAGTCGGGAGGGTGTTAGTAAAGCGTCTGGAATGTTGCACCCGAGTACCAGGGTACGAAAACTGAGACATATTTGAACACGTCTCCCGATCACATGGTTGATCAGACTCTAGGTTCCACATGCATGTTTTAGCTGAAGGAAGAATACCTTAAACCTGGGTAGTTGAAACCCGTGGAATGGGTACCATGCAATATGACTTCAAAGGGTCTTCATTTGCTCACCGAACCTCTCCAATCCTATCACTGCTGCGTTTATGCCCCTGTACACATGCTTGATTCTCTTTCGGAGACATAGCAATCCATAGGTTTTAAGATACTTACTAGTCAGGTACATTCTTAGGCGTTTAATATGCGGTGTTGAGTCCATTTCGTTGAGCAAGGAGTAGCTCTTGTCTATTCCATATTTGGCTTAAGGAACTTTATCTGTGCTCATTTCAATCTCTGGTTTTATGCAGCACCCCAACTCACCTTTACCCTTAAGCAAGCATAAGTTGGTTTTCTAAATTTGAGACCCTGTTCTGTTCTGTAATTCAGTTCCTGTGTAGCCAAGTTTACATTCCGTGTATTACTGATATCTTATGATGTTTCTTTTTCTGTGTGACTTATTTCAGTTAGAATCATCATACCTGAATCCACTCATTGTGCTGCTAAGGGCCTGATGACATAGATTTCATTGCTGAGTGATATTGCTTTGTAAGTAAATACCACAACTTCTTTATCCATTTTTCACTTTCTGCAATGTTGAACTTGTACTGTAAACGAGGTTCTTGTAAACAGAGGCGTTCCAATGTTTGGGGTGGCTGTGTCTTTTTGATTTTAATTTCCCTAAGCTATAGGACCATAAGTGGAAGTGCCCTAGGCTCTGTTGCTTTGTTTTTTAGATGTTTCAGGAAACACCATACACTTCTCCCGAGTGTCTGTTGGCAATTTACATCCCGCCCATCAGCATAACAAGGCTCTCAGTTCTCCATGGCCTGTCCTGCCTTTCTGGATTTTACACTTTTTTCAGATGGCCCTTTTGACCGGGGGGAAGTGAGACTTCATTGTAGTGCAGATTTCCTTTGCAAGCTTGCTTGGTTGGCCAAAAAGTGCGTATGCGTTTTTTCCTGAATATATTCAGGAAAAAACGCATACGCCCTTTTTGGCCAAGTGCATCATTGTGGACGTTCTGCCTCTTTTCCTATGCTTTCAATGCAATTCCAGTCTACCTCCTGAAATCGGTCTCCTGCAATTCTGCCCCGCTTTCAAGTCCTCTTGGCAGCCTTACTTCAGTATATTTTTGGACGATAGCTGTCATTTATAACTCTGCAGGTTTGTGAATTACAGTGCCCCTGAGCTCCTTTCTTCAACTCGCTTTCTTTTGAGCTGGCCGCAACACCGCAGGATGGCTTCAGGCCCTAATCTGGTTCCGGCACGGCACGCTGAGCCTTTGGTTAATTCCTCTTCCTGGTGGGAAATGAGAGTTAAATTTGCCCGTCCAGACACCTCCAGCTAGTCTCTCATTGGTTCTCGCTATTCCTGTTCATCTTCTGCAGAAATTGCAAACTGGGCCAAACAGGAGGTTAAAGGGACTGACTCTCCAAGTCGGGAGGGTGTTAGTAAAGCGTCTGGAATGTTGCACCCGAGTACCAGGGTACGAAAACTGAGACATATTTGAACACGTCTCCCGATCACATGGTTGATCAGACTCTAGGTTCCACATGCATGTTTTAGCTGAAGGAAGAATACCTTAAACCTGGGTAGTTGAAACCCGTGGAATGGGTACCATGCAATATGACTTCAAAGGGTCTTCATTTGCTCACCGAACCTCTCCAATCCTATCACTGCTGCGTTTATGCCCCTGTACACATGCTTGATTCTCTTTCGGAGACATAGCAATCCATAGGTTTTAAGATACTTACTAGTCAGGTACATTCTTAGGCATTTAATATGCGGTGTTGAGTCCATTTCGTTGAGCAAGAGTTAGCTCTTGTCTATTCCATATTTGGCTTAAGGAACTTTATCTGTGCTCATTTCAATCTCTGGTTTTATGCAGCACCCCAACTCACCTTTCCCCTTAAGCAAGCATAAGTTGGTTTTCTAAATTTGAGACCCTGTTCTGTTCTGTAATTCAGTTCCTGTGTAGCCAAGTTTACATTCCGTGTATTACTGATATCTTATGATGTTTCTTTTTCTGTGTGACTTATTTCAGTTAGAATCATCATACCTGAATCCACTCATTGTGCTGCTAAGGGCCTGATGACATAGATTTCATTGCTGAGTGATATTGCTTTGTAAGTAAATACCACAACTTCTTTATCCATTTTTCACTTTCTGCGATGTTGAACTTGTACTGTAAACGAGGTTCTTGTAAACAGAGGCGTCCCAAACTTTGGGGTGGCTGTGTCTTTTTGATTTTAATTTCCCTAAGCTATAGGACCATAAGTGGAAGTGCCCTAGGCTCTGTTGCTTTGTTTTTTAGATGTTTCAGGAAACACCATACACTTCTCCCGAGTGTCTGTTGGCAATTTACATCCCGCCCATCAGCATAACAAGGCTCCCAGTTCTCCATGGCCTGTCCTGCCTTTCTGGATTTTACACTTTTTTCAGATGGCCCTTTTGACCGGGGGGAAGTGAGACTTCATTGTAGTGCAGATTTCCTTTGCAAGTTTGCTTGGTTGGCCAAAAAGGGCGTATGCGTTTTTTCCTGAATATATTCAGGAAAAAACGCATACGCCCTTTTTGGCCAAGTGCATCATTGTGGACGTTCTGCCTCTTTTCCTATGCTTTCAATGCAATTCCAGTCTACCTCCTGAAATCGGTTTCCTGCAATTCTGCCCCGCTTTCAAGTCCTCTTGGCAGCCTTACTTCAGTATATTTTTGGACGATAGCTGTCATTTATAACTCTGCAGGTTTGTGAATTACAGTGCCCCTGAGCTCCTTTCTTCAACTCGCTTTCTTTTGAGCTGGCCGCAACACCGCAGGATGGCTTCAGGCCCTAATCTGGTTCCGGCACGGCACGCTGAGCCTTTGGTTAATTCCTCTTCCTGGTGGGAAATGAGAGTTAAATTTGCCCGTCCAGACACCTCCAGCTAGTCTCTCATTGGTTCTCGCTATTCCTGTTCATCTTCTGCAGAAATTGCAAACTGGGCCAAACAGGAGGTTAAAGGGACTGACTCTCCAAGTCGGGAGGGTGTTAGTAAAGCGTCTGGAATGTTGCACCCGAGTACCAGGGTACGAAAACTGAGACATATTTGAACACGTCTCCCGATCACATGGTTGATCAGACTCTAGGTTCCACATGCATGTTTTAGCTGAAGGAAGAATACCTTAAACCTGGGTAGTTGAAACCCGTGGAATGGGTACCATGCAATATGACTTCAAAGGGTCTTCATTTGCTCACCGAACCTCTCCAATCCTATCACTGCTGCGTTTATGCCCCTGTACACATGCTTGATTCTCTTTCGGAGACATAGCAATCCATAGGTTTTAAGATACTTACTAGTCAGGTACATTCTTAGGCGTTTAATATGCGGTGTTGAGTCCATTTCGTTGAGCAAGGAGTAGCTCTTGTCTATTCCATATTTGGCTTAAGGAACTTTATCTGTGCTCATTTCAATCTCTGGTTTTATGCAGCACCCCAACTCACCTTTACCCTTAAGCAAGCATAAGTTGGTTTTCTAAATTTGAGACCCTGTTCTGTTCTGTAATTCAGTTCCTGTGTAGCCAAGTTTACATTCCGTGTATTACTGATATCTTATGATGTTTCTTTTTCTGTGTGACTTATTTCAGTTAGAATCATCATACCTGAATCCACTCATTGTGCTGCTAAGGGCCTGATGACATAGATTTCATTGCTGAGTGATATTGCTTTGTAAGTAAATACCACAACTTCTTTATCCATTTTTCACTTTCTGCGATGTTGAACTTGTACTGTAAACGAGGTTCTTGTAAACAGAGGCGTTCCAATGTTTGGGGTGGCTGTGTCTTTTTGATTTTAATTTCCCTAAGCTATAGGACCATAAGTGGAAGTGCCCTAGGCTCTGTTGCTTTGTTTTTTAGATGTTTCAGGAAACACCATACACTTCTCCCGAGTGTCTGTTGGCAATTTACATCCCGCCCATCAGCATAACAAGGCTCTCAGTTCTCCATGGCCTGTCCTGCCTTTCTGGATTTTACACTTTTTTCAGATGGCCCTTTTGACCGGGGGGAAGTGAGACTTCATTGTAGTGCAGATTTCCTTTGCAAGCTTGCTTGGTTGGCCAAAAAGGGCGTATGCGTTTTTTCCTGAATATATTCAGGAAAAAACGCATACGCCCTTTTTGGCCAAGTGCATCATTGTGGACGTTCTGCCTCTTTTCCTATGCTTTCAATGCAATTCCAGTCTACCTCCTGAAATCGGTCTCCTGCAATTCTGCCCCGCTTTCAAGTCCTCTTGGCAGCCTTACTTCAGTATATTTTTGGACGATAGCTGTCATTTATAACTCTGCAGGTTTGTGAATTACAGTGCCCCTGAGCTCCTTTCTTCAACTCGCTTTCTTTTGAGCTGGCCGCAACACCGCAGGATGGCTTCAGGCCCTAATCTGGTTCCGGCACGGCACGCTGAGCCTTTGGTTAATTCCTCTTCCTGGTGGGAAATGAGAGTTAAATTTGCCCGTCCAGACACCTCCAGCTAGTCTCTCATTGGTTCTCGCTATTCCTGTTCATCTTCTGCAGAAATTGCAAACTGGGCCAAACAGGAGGTTAAAGGGACTGACTCTCCAAGTCGGGAGGGTGTTAGTAAAGCGTCTGGAATGTTGCACCCGAGTACCAGGGTACGAAAACTGAGACATATTTGAACACGTCTCCCGATCACATGGTTGATCATACTCTAGGTTCCACATGCATGTTTTAGCTGAAGGAAGAATACCTTAAACCTGGGTAGTTGAAACCCGTGGAATGGGTACCATGCAATATGACTTCAAAGGGTCTTCATTTGCTCACCGAACCTCTCCAATCCTATCACTGCTGCGTTTATGCCCCTGTACACATGCTTGATTCTCTTTCGGAGACATAGCAATCCATAGGTTTTAAGATACTTACTAGTCAGGTACATTCTTAGGCATTTAATATGCGGTGTTGAGTCCATTTCGTTGAGCAAGAGTTAGCTCTTGTCTATTCCATATTTGGCTTAAGGAACTTTATCTGTGCTCATTTCAATCTCTGGTTTTATGCAGCACCCCAACTCACCTTTCCCCTTAAGCAAGCATAAGTTGGTTTTCTAAATTTGAGACCCTGTTCTGTTCTGTAATTCAGTTCCTGTGTAGCCAAGTTTACATTCCGTGTATTACTGATATCTTATGATGTTTCTTTTTCTGTGTGACTTATTTCAGTTAGAATCATCATACCTGAATCCACTCATTGTGCTGCTAAGGGCCTGATGACATAGATTTCATTGCTGAGTGATATTGCTTTGTAAGTAAATACCACAACTTCTTTATCCATTTTTCACTTTCTGCGATGTTGAACTTGTACTGTAAACGAGGTTCTTGTAAACAGAGGCGTCCCAAACTTTGGGGTGGCTGTGTCTTTTTGATTTTAATTTCCCTAAGCTATAGGACCATAAGTGGAAGTGCCCTAGGCTCTGTTGCTTTGTTTTTTAGATGTTTCAGGAAACACCATACACTTCTCCCGAGTGTCTGTTGGCAATTTACATCCCGCCCATCAGCATAACAAGGCTCCCAGTTCTCCATGGCCTGTCCTGCCTTTCTGGATTTTACACTTTTTTCAGATGGCCCTTTTGACCGGGGGGAAGTGAGACTTCATTGTAGTGCAGATTTCCTTTGCAAGTTTGCTTGGTTGGCCAAAAAGGGCGTATGCGTTTTTTCCTGAATATATTCAGGAAAAAACGCATATGCCCTTTTTGGCCAAGTGCATCATTGTGGACGTTCTGCCTCTTTTCCTATGCTTTCAATGCAATTCCAGTCTACCTCCTGAAATCGGTTTCCTGCAATTCTGCCCCGCTTTCAAGTCCTCTTGGCAGCCTTACTTCAGTATATTTTTGGACGATAGCTGTCATTTATAACTCTGCAGGTTTGTGAATTACAGTGCCCCTGAGCTCCTTTCTTCAACTCGCTTTCTTTTGAGCTGGCCGCAACACCGCAGGATGGCTTCAGGCCCTAATCTGGTTCCGGCACGGCACGCTGAGCCTTTGGTTAATTCCTCTTCCTGGTGGGAAATGAGAGTTAAATTTGCCCGTCCAGACACCTCCAGCTAGTCTCTCATTGGTTCTCGCTATTCCTGTTCATCTTCCGCAGAAATTGCAAACTGGGCCAAACAGGAGGTTAAAGGGACTGACTCTCCAAGTCGGGAGGGTGTTAGTAAAGCGTCTGGAATGTTGCACCCGAGTACCAGGGTACGAAAACTGAGACATATTTGAACACGTCTCCCGATCACATGGTTGATCAGACTCTAGGTTCCACATGCATGTTTTAGCTGAAGGAAGAATACCTTAAACCTGGGTAGTTGAAACCCGTGGAATGGGTACCATGCAATATGACTTCAAAGGGTTTTCATTTGCTCACCGAACCTCTCCAATCCTATCACTGCTGCGTTTATGCCCCTGTACACATGCTTGATTCTCTTTCGGAGACATAGCAATCCATAGGTTTTAAGATACTTACTAGTCAGGTACATTCTTAGGCGTTTAATATGCGGTGTTGAGTCCATTTCGTTGAGCAAGAGGTAGCTCTTGTCTATTCCATATTTGGCTTAAGGAACTTTATCTGTGCTCATTTCAATCTCTGGTTTTATGCAGCACCCCAACTCACCTTTACCCTTAAGCAAGCATAAGTTGGTTTTCTAAATTTGAGACCCTGTTCTGTTCTGTAATTCAGTTCCTGTGTAGCCAAGTTTACATTCCGTGTATTACTGATATCTTATGATGTTTCTTTTTCTGTGTGACTTATTTCAGTTAGAATCATCATACCTGAATCCACTCATTGTGCTGCTAAGGGCCTGATGACATAGATTTCATTGCTGAGTGATATTGCTTTGTAAGTAAATACCACAACTTCTTTATCCATTTTTCACTTTCTGCGATGTTGAACTTGTACTGTAAACGAGGTTCTTGTAAACAGAGGCGTTCCAATGTTTGGGGTGGCTGTGTCTTTTTGATTTTAATTTCCCTAAGCTATAGGACCATAAGTGGAAGTGCCCTAGGCTCTGTTGCTTTGTTTTTTAGATGTTTCAGGAAACACCATACACTTCTCCCGAGTGTCTGTTGGCAATTTACATCCCGCCCATCAGCATAACAAGGCTCTCAGTTCTCCATGGCCTGTCCTGCCTTTCTGGATTTTACACTTTTTTCAGATGGCCCTTTTGACCGGGGGGAAGTGAGACTTCATTGTAGTGCAGATTTCCTTTGCAAGCTTGCTTGGTTGGCCAAAAAGTGCGTATGCGTTTTTTCCTGAATATATTCAGGAAAAAACGCATACGCCCTTTTTGGCCAAGTGCATCATTGTGGACGTTCTGCCTCTTTTCCTATGCTTTCAATGCAATTCCAGTCTACCTCCTGAAATCGGTCTCCTGCAATTCTGCCCCGCTTTCAAGTCCTCTTGGCAGCCTTACTTCAGTATATTTTTGGACGATAGCTGTCATTTATAACTCTGCAGGTTTGTGAATTACAGTGCCCCTGAGCTCCTTTCTTCAACTCGCTTTCTTTTGAGCTGGCCGCAACACCGCAGGATGGCTTCAGGCCCTAATCTGGTTCCGGCACGGCACGCTGAGCCTTTGGTTAATTCCTCTTCCTGGTGGGAAATGAGAGTTAAATTTGCCCGTCCAGACACCTCCAGCTAGTCTCTCATTGGTTCTCGCTATTCCTGTTCATCTTCTGCAGAAATTGCAAACTGGGCCAAACAGGAGGTTAAAGGGACTGACTCTCCAAGTCGGGAGGGTGTTAGTAAAGCGTCTGGAATGTTGCACCCGAGTACCAGGGTACGAAAACTGAGACATATTTGAACACGTCTCCCGATCACATGGTTGATCAGACTCTAGGTTCCACATGCATGTTTTAGCTGAAGGAAGAATACCTTAAACCTGGGTAGTTGAAACCCGTGGAATGGGTACCATGCAATATGACTTCAAAGGGTCTTCATTTGCTCACCGAACCTCTCCAATCCTATCACTGCTGCGTTTATGCCCCTGTACACATGCTTGATTCTCTTTCGGAGACATAGCAATCCATAGGTTTTAAGATACTTACTAGTCAGGTACATTCTTAGGCATTTAATATGCGGTGTTGAGTCCATTTCGTTGAGCAAGAGTTAGCTCTTGTCTATTCCATATTTGGCTTAAGGAACTTTATCTGTGCTCATTTCAATCTCTGGTTTTATGCAGCACCCCAACTCACCTTTCCCCTTAAGCAAGCATAAGTTGGTTTTCTAAATTTGAGACCCTGTTCTGTTCTGTAATTCAGTTCCTGTGTAGCCAAGTTTACATTCCGTGTATTACTGATATCTTATGATGTTTCTTTTTCTGTGTGACTTATTTCAGTTAGAATCATCATACCTGAATCCACTCATTGTGCTGCTAAGGGCCTGATGACATAGATTTCATTGCTGAGTGATATTGCTTTGTAAGTAAATACCACAACTTCTTTATCCATTTTTCACTTTCTGCGATGTTGAACTTGTACTGTAAACGAGGTTCTTGTAAACAGAGGCGTCCCAAACTTTGGGGTGGCTGTGTCTTTTTGATTTTAATTTCCCTAAGCTATAGGACCATAAGTGGAAGTGCCCTAGGCTCTGTTGCTTTGTTTTTTAGATGTTTCAGGAAACACCATACACTTCTCCCGAGTGTCTGTTGGCAATTTACATCCCGCCCATCAGCATAACAAGGCTCCCAGTTCTCCATGGCCTGTCCTGCCTTTCTGGATTTTACACTTTTTTCAGATGGCCCTTTTGACCGGGGGGAAGTGAGACTTCATTGTAGTGCAGATTTCCTTTGCAAGTTTGCTTGGTTGGCCAAAAAGGGCGTATGCGTTTTTTCCTGAATATATTCAGGAAAAAACGCATACGCCCTTTTTGGCCAAGTGCATCATTGTGGACGTTCTGCCTCTTTTCCTATGCTTTCAATGCAATTCCAGTCTACCTCCTGAAATCGGTTTCCTGCAATTCTGCCCCGCTTTCAAGTCCTCTTGGCAGCCTTACTTCAGTATATTTTTGGACGATAGCTGTCATTTATAACTCTGCAGGTTTGTGAATTACAGTGCCCCTGAGCTCCTTTCTTCAACTCGCTTTCTTTTGAGCTGGCCGCAACACCGCAGGATGGCTTCAGGCCCTAATCTGGTTCCGGCACGGCACGCTGAGCCTTTGGTTAATTCCTCTTCCTGGTGGGAAATGAGAGTTAAATTTGCCCGTCCAGACACCTCCAGCTAGTCTCTCATTGGTTCTCGCTATTCCTGTTCATCTTCCGCAGAAATTGCAAACTGGGCCAAACAGGAGGTTAAAGGGACTGACTCTCCAAGTCGGGAGGGTGTTAGTAAAGCGTCTGGAATGTTGCACCCGAGTACCAGGGTACGAAAACTGAGACATATTTGAACACGTCTCCCGATCACATGGTTGATCAGACTCTAGGTTCCACATGCATGTTTTAGCTGAAGGAAGAATACCTTAAACCTGGGTAGTTGAAACCCGTGGAATGGGTACCATGCAATATGACTTCAAAGGGTCTTCATTTGCTCACCGAACCTCTCCAATCCTATCACTGCTGCGTTTATGCCCCTGTACACATGCTTGATTCTCTTTCGGAGACATAGCAATCCATAGGTTTTAAGATACTTACTAGTCAGGTACATTCTTAGGCGTTTAATATGCGGTGTTGAGTCCATTTCGTTGAGCAAGGAGTAGCTCTTGTCTATTCCATATTTGGCTTAAGGAACTTTATCTGTGCTCATTTCAATCTCTGGTTTTATGCAGCACCCCAACTCACCTTTACCCTTAAGCAAGCATAAGTTGGTTTTCTAAATTTGAGACCCTGTTCTGTTCTGTAATTCAGTTCCTGTGTAGCCAAGTTTACATTCCGTGTATTACTGATATCTTATGATGTTTCTTTTTCTGTGTGACTTATTTCAGTTAGAATCATCATACCTGAATCCACTCATTGTGCTGCTAAGGGCCTGATGACATAGATTTCATTGCTGAGTGATATTGCTTTGTAAGTAAATACCACAACTTCTTTATCCATTTTTCACTTTCTGCGATGTTGAACTTGTACTGTAAACGAGGTTCTTGTAAACAGAGGCGTTCCAATGTTTGGGGTGGCTGTGTCTTTTTGATTTTAATTTCCCTAAGCTATAGGACCATAAGTGGAAGTGCCCTAGGCTCTGTTGCTTTGTTTTTTAGATGTTTCAGGAAACACCATACACTTCTCCCGAGTGTCTGTTGGCAATTTACATCCCGCCCATCAGCATAACAAGGCTCTCAGTTCTCCATGGCCTGTCCTGCCTTTCTGGATTTTACACTTTTTTCAGATGGCCCTTTTGACCGGGGGGAAGTGAGACTTCATTGTAGTGCAGATTTCCTTTGCAAGCTTGCTTGGTTGGCCAAAAAGGGCGTATGCGTTTTTTCCTGAATATATTCAGGAAAAAACGCATACGCCCTTTTTGGCCAAGTGCATCATTGTGGACGTTCTGCCTCTTTTCCTATGCTTTCAATGCAATTCCAGTCTACCTCCTGAAATCGGTCTCCTGCAATTCTGCCCCGCTTTCAAGTCCTCTTGGCAGCCTTACTTCAGTATATTTTTGGACGATAGCTGTCATTTATAACTCTGCAGGTTTGTGAATTACAGTGCCCCTGAGCTCCTTTCTTCAACTCGCTTTCTTTTGAGCTGGCCGCAACACCGCAGGATGGCTTCAGGCCCTAATCTGGTTCCGGCACGGCACGCTGAGCCTTTGGTTAATTCCTCTTCCTGGTGGGAAATGAGAGTTAAATTTGCCCGTCCAGACACCTCCAGCTAGTCTCTCATTGGTTCTCGCTATTCCTGTTCATCTTCTGCAGAAATTGCAAACTGGGCCAAACAGGAGGTTAAAGGGACTGACTCTCCAAGTCGGGAGGGTGTTAGTAAAGCGTCTGGAATGTTGCACCCGAGTACCAGGGTACGAAAACTGAGACATATTTGAACACGTCTCCCGATCACATGGTTGATCATACTCTAGGTTCCACATGCATGTTTTAGCTGAAGGAAGAATACCTTAAACCTGGGTAGTTGAAACCCGTGGAATGGGTACCATGCAATATGACTTCAAAGGGTCTTCATTTGCTCACCGAACCTCTCCAATCCTATCACTGCTGCGTTTATGCCCCTGTACACATGCTTGATTCTCTTTCGGAGACATAGCAATCCATAGGTTTTAAGATACTTACTAGTCAGGTACATTCTTAGGCATTTAATATGCGGTGTTGAGTCCATTTCGTTGAGCAAGAGTTAGCTCTTGTCTATTCCATATTTGGCTTAAGGAACTTTATCTGTGCTCATTTCAATCTCTGGTTTTATGCAGCACCCCAACTCACCTTTCCCCTTAAGCAAGCATAAGTTGGTTTTCTAAATTTGAGACCCTGTTCTGTTCTGTAATTCAGTTCCTGTGTAGCCAAGTTTACATTCCGTGTATTACTGATATCTTATGATGTTTCTTTTTCTGTGTGACTTATTTCAGTTAGAATCATCATACCTGAATCCACTCATTGTGCTGCTAAGGGCCTGATGACATAGATTTCATTGCTGAGTGATATTGCTTTGTAAGTAAATACCACAACTTCTTTATCCATTTTTCACTTTCTGCGATGTTGAACTTGTACTGTAAACGAGGTTCTTGTAAACAGAGGCGTCCCAAACTTTGGGGTGGCTGTGTCTTTTTGATTTTAATTTCCCTAAGCTATAGGACCATAAGTGGAAGTGCCCTAGGCTCTGTTGCTTTGTTTTTTAGATGTTTCAGGAAACACCATACACTTCTCCCGAGTGTCTGTTGGCAATTTACATCCCGCCCATCAGCATAACAAGGCTCCCAGTTCTCCATGGCCTGTCCTGCCTTTCTGGATTTTACACTTTTTTCAGATGGCCCTTTTGACCGGGGGGAAGTGAGACTTCATTGTAGTGCAGATTTCCTTTGCAAGTTTGCTTGGTTGGCCAAAAAGGGCGTATGCGTTTTTTCCTGAATATATTCAGGAAAAAACGCATATGCCCTTTTTGGCCAAGTGCATCATTGTGGACGTTCTGCCTCTTTTCCTATGCTTTCAATGCAATTCCAGTCTACCTCCTGAAATCGGTTTCCTGCAATTCTGCCCCGCTTTCAAGTCCTCTTGGCAGCCTTACTTCAGTATATTTTTGGACGATAGCTGTCATTTATAACTCTGCAGGTTTGTGAATTACAGTGCCCCTGAGCTCCTTTCTTCAACTCGCTTTCTTTTGAGCTGGCCGCAACACCGCAGGATGGCTTCAGGCCCTAATCTGGTTCCGGCACGGCACGCTGAGCCTTTGGTTAATTCCTCTTCCTGGTGGGAAATGAGAGTTAAATTTGCCCGTCCAGACACCTCCAGCTAGTCTCTCATTGGTTCTCGCTATTCCTGTTCATCTTCCGCAGAAATTGCAAACTGGGCCAAACAGGAGGTTAAAGGGACTGACTCTCCAAGTCGGGAGGGTGTTAGTAAAGCGTCTGGAATGTTGCACCCGAGTACCAGGGTACGAAAACTGAGACATATTTGAACACGTCTCCCGATCACATGGTTGATCATACTCTAGGTTCCACATGCATGTTTTAGCTGAAGGAAGAATACCTTAAACCTGGGTAGTTGAAACCCGTGGAATGGGTACCATGCAATATGACTTCAAAGGGTTTTCATTTGCTCACCGAACCTCTCCAATCCTATCACTGCTGCGTTTATGCCCCTGTACACATGCTTGATTCTCTTTCGGAGACATAGCAATCCATAGGTTTTAAGATACTTACTAGTCAGGTACATTCTTAGGCATTTAATATGCGGTGTTGAGTCCATTTCGTTGAGCAAGAGTTAGCTCTTGTCTATTCCATATTTGGCTTAAGGAACTTTATCTGTGCTCATTTCAATCTCTGGTTTTATGCAGCACCCCAACTCACCTTTCCCCTTAAGCAAGCATAAGTTGGTTTTCTAAATTTGAGACCCTGTTCTGTTCTGTAATTCAGTTCCTGTGTAGCCAAGTTTACATTCCGTGTATTACTGATATCTTATGATGTTTCTTTTTCTGTGTGACTTATTTCAGTTAGAATCATCATACCTGAATCCACTCATTGTGCTGCTAAGGGCCTGATGACATAGATTTCATTGCTGAGTGATATTGCTTTGTAAGTAAATACCACAACTTCTTTATCCATTTTTCACTTTCTGCGATGTTGAACTTGTACTGTAAACGAGGTTCTTGTAAACAGAGGCGTCCCAATGTTTGGGGTGGCTGTGTCTTTTTGATTTTAATTTCCCTAAGCTATAGGACCATAAGTGGAAGTGCCCTAGGCTCTGTTGCTTTGTTTTTTAGATGTTTCAGGAAACACCATACACTTCTCCCGAGTGTCTGTTGGCAATTTACATCCCGCCCATCAGCATAACAAGGCTCCCAGTTCTCCATGGCCTGTCCTGCCTTTCTGGATTTTACACTTTTTTCAGATGGCCCTTTTGACCGGGGGGAAGTGAGACTTCATTGTAGTGCAGATTTCCTTTGCAAGCTTGCTTGGTTGGCCAAAAAGTGCGTATGCGTTTTTTCCTGAATATATTCAGGAAAAAATGCATACGCCCTTTTTGGCCAAGTGCATCATTGTGGACGTTCTGCCTCTTTTCCTATGCTTTCAATGCAATTCCAGTCTACCTCCTGAAATCGGTCTCCTGCAATTCTGCCCCGCTTTCAAGTCCTCTTGGCAGCCTTACTTCAGTATATTTTTGGACGATAGCTGTCATTTATAACTCTGCAGGTTTGTGAATTACAGTGCCCCTGAGCTCCTTTCTTCAACTCGCTTTCTTTTGAGCTGGCCGCAACACCGCAGGATGGCTTCAGGCCCTAATCTGGTTCCGGCACGGCACGCTGAGCCTTTGGTTAATTCCTCTTCCTGGTGGGAAATGAGAGTTAAATTTGCCCGTCCAGACACCTCCAGCTAGTCTCTCATTGGTTCTCGCTATTCCTGTTCATCTTCTGCAGAAATTGCAAACTGGGCCAAACAGGAGGTTAAAGGGACTGACTCTCCAAGTCGGGAGGGTGTTAGTAAAGCGTCTGGAATGTTGCACCCGAGTACCAGGGTACGAAAACTGAGACATATTTGAACACGTCTCCCGATCACATGGTTGATCATACTCTAGGTTCCACATGCATGTTTTAGCTGAAGGAAGAATACCTTAAACCTGGGTAGTTGAAACCCGTGGAATGGGTACCATGCAATATGACTTCAGAGGGTCTTCATTTGCTCACCGAACCTCTCCAATCCTATCACTGCTGCGTTTATGCCCCTGTACACATGCTTGATTCTCTTTCGGAGACATAGCAATCCATAGGTTTTAAGATACTTACTAGTCAGGTACATTCTTAGGCATTTAATATGCGGTGTTGAGTCCATTTCGTTGAGCAAGAGTTAGCTCTTGTCTATTCCATATTTGGCTTAAGGAACTTTATCTGTGCTCATTTCAATCTCTGGTTTTATGCAGCACCCCAACTCACCTTTCCCCTTAAGCAAGCATAAGTTGGTTTTCTAAATTTGAGACCCTGTTCTGTTCTGTAATTCAGTTCCTGTGTAGCCAAGTTTACATTCCGTGTATTACTGATATCTTATGATGTTTCTTTTTCTGTGTGACTTATTTCAGTTAGAATCATCATACCTGAATCCACTCATTGTGCTGCTAAGGGCCTGATGACATAGATTTCATTGCTGAGTGATATTGCTTTGTAAGTAAATACCACAACTTCTTTATCCATTTTTCACTTTCTGCGATGTTGAACTTGTACTGTAAACGAGGTTCTTGTAAACAGAGGCGTCCCAAACTTTGGGGTGGCTGTGTCTTTTTGATTTTAATTTCCCTAAGCTATAGGACCATAAGTGGAAGTGCCCTAGGCTCTGTTGCTTTGTTTTTTAGATGTTTCAGGAAACACCATACACTTCTCCCGAGTGTCTGTTGGCAATTTACATCCCGCCCATCAGCATAACAAGGCTCCCAGTTCTCCATGGGCTGTCCCGCCTTTCTGGATTTTACACTTTTTTCAGATGGCCCTTTTGACCGGGGGGAAGTGAGACTTCATTGTAGTGCAGATTTCCTTTGCAAGCTTGCTTGGTTGGCCAAAAAGGGCGTATGCGTTTTTTCCTGAATATATTCAGGAAAAAACGCATACGCCCTTTTTGGCCAAGTGCATCATTGTGGACGTTCTGCCTCTTTTCCTATGCTTTCAATGCAATTCCAGTCTACCTCCTGAAATCGGTTTCCTGCAATTCTGCCCCGCTTTCAAGTCCTCTTGGCAGCCTTACTTCAGTATATTTTTGGACAATAGCTGTCATTTATAACTCTGCAGGTTTGTGAATTACAGTGCCCCTGAGCTCCTTTCTTCAACTCGCTTTCTTTTGAGCTGGCCGCAACACCGCAGGATGGTTTCAGGCCCTAATCTGGTTCCGGCACGGCACGCTGAGCCTTTGGTTAATTCCTCTTCCTGGTGGGAAATGAGGGTTAAATTTGCCCGTCCAGACACCTCCAGCTAGTCTCTCATTGGTTCTCGCTATTCCTGTTCATCTTCCGCAGAAATTGCAAACTGGGCCAAACAGGAGGTTAAAGGGACTGACTCTCCAAGTCGGGAGGGTGTTAGTAAAGCGTCTGGAATGTTGCACCCGAGTACCAGGGTACGAAAACTGAGACATATTTGAACACGTCTCCCGATCACATGGTTGATCAGACTCTAGGTTCCACATGCATGTTTTAGCTGAAGGAAGAATACCTTAAACCTGGGTAGTTGAAACCCGTGGAATGGGTACCATGCAATATGACTTCAGAGGGTCTTCATTTGCTCACCAAACCTCTCCAATCCTATCACTGCTGCGTTTATGCCCCTGTACACATGCTTGATTCTCTTTCGGAGACATAGCAATCCATAGGTTTTAAGATACTTACTAGTCAGGTACATTCTTAGGCATTTAATATGCGGTGTTGAGTCCATTTCGTTGAGCAAGAGGTAGCTCTTGTCTATTCCATATTTGGCTTAAGGAACTTTATCTGTGCTCATTTCAATCTCTGGTTTTATGCAGCACCCCAACTCACCTTTACCCTTAAGCAAGCATAAGTTGGTTTTCTAAATTTGAGACCCTGTTCTGTTCTGTAATTCAGTTCCTGTGTAGCCAAGTTTACATTCCGTGTATTACTGATATCTTATGATGTTTCTTTTTCTGTGTGACTTATTTCAGTTAGAATCATCATACCTGAATCCACTCATTGTGCTGCTAAGGGCCTGATGACATAGATTTCATTGCTGAGTGATATTGCTTTGTAAGTAAATACCACAACTTCTTTATCCATTTTTCACTTTCTGCGATGTTGAACTTGTACTGTAAACGAGGTTCTTGTAAACAGAGGCGTTCCAATGTTTGGGGTGGCTGTGTCTTTTTGATTTTAATTTCCCTAAGCTATAGGACCATAAGTGGAAGTGCCCTAGGCTCTGTTGCTTTGTTTTTTAGATGTTTCAGGAAACACCATACACTTCTCCCGAGTGTCTGTTGGCAATTTACATCCCGCCCATCAGCATAACAAGGCTCTCAGTTCTCCATGGCCTGTCCTGCCTTTCTGGATTTTACACTTTTTTCAGATGGCCCTTTTGACCGGGGGGAAGTGAGACTTCATTGTAGTGCAGATTTCCTTTGCAAGCTTGCTTGGTTGGCCAAAAAGTGCGTATGCGTTTTTTCCTGAATATATTCAGGAAAAAACGCATACGCCCTTTTTGGCCAAGTGCATCATTGTGGACGTTCTGCCTCTTTTCCTATGCTTTCAATGCAATTCCAGTCTACCTCCTGAAATCGGTCTCCTGCAATTCTGCCCCGCTTTCAAGTCCTCTTGGCAGCCTTACTTCAGTATATTTTTGGACAATAGCTGTCATTTATAACTCTGCAGGTTTGTGAATTACAGTGCCCCTGAGCTCCTTTCTTCAACTCGCTTTCTTTTGAGCTGGCCGCAACACCGCAGGATGGCTTCAGGCCCTAATCTGGTTCCGGCACGGCACGCTGAGCCTTTGGTTAATTCCTCTTCCTGGTGGGAAATGAGAGTTAAATTTGCCCGTCCAGACACCTCCAGCTAGTCTCTCATTGGTTCTCGCTATTCCTGTTCATCTTCTGCAGAAATTGCAAACTGGGCCAAACAGGAGGTTAAAGGGACTGACTCTCCAAGTCGGGAGGGTGTTAGTAAAGCGTCTGGAATGTTGCACCCGAGTACCAGGGTACGAAAACTGAGACATATTTGAACACGTCTCCCGATCACATGGTTGATCATACTCTAGGTTCCACATGCATGTTTTAGCTGAAGGAAGAATACCTTAAACCTGGGTAGTTGAAACCCGTGGAATGGGTACCATGCAATATGACTTCAAAGGGTTTTCATTTGCTCACCGAACCTCTCCAATCCTATCACTGCTGCGTTTATGCCCCTGTACACATGCTTGATTCTCTTTCGGAGACATAGCAATCCATAGGTTTTAAGATACTTACTAGTCAGGTACATTCTTAGGCATTTAATATGCGGTGTTGAGTCCATTTCGTTGAGCAAGAGTTAGCTCTTGTCTATTCCATATTTGGCTTAAGGAACTTTATCTGTGCTCATTTCAATCTCTGGTTTTATGCAGCACCCCAACTCACCTTTCCCCTTAAGCAAGCATAAGTTGGTTTTCTAAATTTGAGACCCTGTTCTGTTCTGTAATTCAGTTCCTGTGTAGCCAAGTTTACATTCCGTGTATTACTGATATCTTATGATGTTTCTTTTTCTGTGTGACTTATTTCAGTTAGAATCATCATACCTGAATCCACTCATTGTGCTGCTAAGGGCCTGATGACATAGATTTCATTGCTGAGTGATATTGCTTTGTAAGTAAATACCACAACTTCTTTATCCATTTTTCACTTTCTGCGATGTTGAACTTGTACTGTAAACGAGGTTCTTGTAAACAGAGGCGTCCCAAACTTTGGGGTGGCTGTGTCTTTTTGATTTTAATTTCCCTAAGCTATAGGACCATAAGTGGAAGTGCCCTAGGCTCTGTTGCTTTGTTTTTTAGATGTTTCAGGAAACACCATACACTTCTCCCGAGTGTCTGTTGGCAATTTACATCCCGCCCATCAGCATAACAAGGCTCCCAGTTCTCCATGGCCTGTCCTGCCTTTCTGGATTTTACACTTTTTTCAGATGGCCCTTTTGACCGGGGGGAAGTGAGACTTCATTGTAGTGCAGATTTCCTTTGCAAGCTTGCTTGGTTGGCCAAAAAGGGCGTATGCGTTTTTTCCTGAATATATTCAGGAAAAAACGCATACGCCCTTTTTGGCCAAGTGCATCATTGTGGACGTTCTGCCTCTTTTCCTATGCTTTCAATGCACTTCCAGTCTGCCTCCTGAAATCGGTTTCCAGCAATTCTGCCCCGCTTTCAAGTCCTCTTGGCAGCCTTACTTCAGTATATTTTTGGACGATAGCTGTCATTTATAACTCTGCAGGTTTGTGAATTACAGTGCCCCTGAGCTCCTTTCTTCAACTCGCTTTCTTTTGAGCTGGCCGCAACACCGCAGGATGGCTTCAGGCCCTAATCTGGTTCCGGCACGGCACGCTGAGCCTTTGGTTAATTCCTCTTCCTGGTGGGAAATGAGAGTTAAATTTGCCCGTCCAGACACCTCCAGCTAGTCTCTCATTGGTTCTCGCTATTCCTGTTCATCTTCCGCAGAAATTGCAAACTGGGCCAAACAGGAGGTTAAAGGGACTGACTCTCCAAGTCGGGAGGGTGTTAGTAAAGCGTCTGGAATGTTGCACCCGAGTACCAGGGTACGAAAACTGAGACATATTTGAACACGTCTCCCGATCACATGGTTGATCAGACTCTAGGTTCCACATGCATGTTTTAGCTGAAGGAAGAATACCTTAAACCTGGGTAGTTGAAACCCGTGGAATGGGTACCATGCAATATGACTTCAAAGGGTCTTCATTTGCTCACCGAACCTCTCCAATCCTATCACTGCTGCGTTTATGCCCCTGTACACATGCTTGATTCTCTTTCGGAGACATAGCAATCCATAGGTTTTAAGATACTTACTAGTCAGGTACATTCTTAGGCGTTTAATATGCGGTGTTGAGTCCATTTCGTTGAGCAAGGAGTAGCTCTTGTCTATTCCATATTTGGCTTAAGGAACTTTATCTGTGCTCATTTCAATCTCTGGTTTTATGCAGCACCCCAACTCACCTTTACCCTTAAGCAAGCATAAGTTGGTTTTCTAAATTTGAGACCCTGTTCTGTTCTGTAATTCAGTTCCTGTGTAGCCAAGTTTACATTCCGTGTATTACTGATATCTTATGATGTTTCTTTTTCTGTGTGACTTATTTCAGTTAGAATCATCATACCTGAATCCACTCATTGTGCTGCTAAGGGCCTGATGACATAGATTTCATTGCTGAGTGATATTGCTTTGTAAGTAAATACCACAACTTCTTTATCCATTTTTCACTTTCTGCGATGTTGAACTTGTACTGTAAACGAGGTTCTTGTAAACAGAGGCGTCCCAATGTTTGGGGTGGCTGTGTCTTTTTGATTTTAATTTCCCTAAGCTATAGGACCATAAGTGGAAGTGCCCTAGGCTCTGTTGCTTTGTTTTTTAGATGTTTCAGGAAACACCATACACTTCTCCCGAGTGTCTGTTGGCAATTTACATCCCGCCCATCAGCATAACAAGGCTCCCAGTTCTCCATGGCCTGTCCTGTCTTTCTGGATTTTACACTTTTTTCAGATGGCCCTTTTGACCGGGGGGAAGTGAGACTTCATTGTAGTGCAGATTTCCTTTGCAAGCTTGCTTGGTTGGCCAAAAAGGGCGTATGCGTTTTTTCCTGAATATATTCAGGAAAAAACGCATACGCCCTTTTTGGCCAAGTGCATCATTGTGGACGTTCTGCCTCTTTTCCTATGCTTTCAATGCAATTCCAGTCTACCTCCTGAAATCGGTTTCCTGCAATTCTGCCCCGCTTTCAAGTCCTCTTGGCAGCCTTACTTCAGTATATTTTTGGACGATAGCTGTCATTTATAACTCTGCAGGTTTGTGAATTACAGTGCCCCTGAGCTCCTTTCTTCAACTCGCTTTCTTTTGAGCTGGCCGCAACACCGCAGGATGGCTTCAGGCCCTAATCTGGTTCCGGCACGGCACGCTGAGCCTTTGGTTAATTCCTCTTCCTGGTGGGAAATGAGGGTTAAATTTGCCTGTCCAGACACCTCCAGCTAGTCTCTCATTGGTTCTCGCTATTCCTGTTCATCTTCCGCAGAAATTGCAAACTGGGCAAAACAGGAGGTTAAAGGGACTGACTCTCCAAGTCGGGAGGGTGTTAGTAAAGCGTCTGGAATGTTGCACCCGAGTACCAGGGTACGAAAACTGAGACATATTTGAACACGTCTCCCGATCACATGGTTGATCATACTCTAGGTTCCACATGCATGTTTTAGCTGAAGGAAGAATACCTTAAACCTGGGTAGTTGAAACCCGTGGAATGGGTACCATGCAATATGACTTCAGAGGGTCTTCATTTGCTCACCAAACCTCTCCAATCCTATCACTGCTGCGTTTATGCCCCTGTACACATGCTTGATTCTCTTTCGGAGACATAGCAATCCATAGGTTTTAAGATACTTACTAGTCAGGTACATTCTTAGGCATTTAATATGCGGTGTTGAGTCCATTTCGTTGAGCAAGGAGTAGCTCTTGTCTATTCCATATTTGGCTTAAGGAACTTTATCTGTGTTCATTTCAATCTCTGGTTTTATGCAGCACCCCAACTCACCTTTCCCCTTAAGCAAGCATAAGTTGGTTTTCTAAATTTGAGACCCTGTTCTGTTCTGTAATTCAGTTCCTGTGTAGCCAAGTTTACATTCCGTCTATTACTGATATCTTATGATGTTTCTTTTTCTGTGTGACTTATTTCAGTTAGAATCATCATACCTGAATCCACTCATTGTGCTGCTAAGGGCCTGATGACATAGATTTCATTGCTGAGTGATATTGCTTTGTAAGTAAATACCACAACTTCTTTATCCATTTTTCACTTTCTGCGATGTTGGACTTGTACTGTAAACGAGGTTCTTGTAAACAGAGGCATCCCAAACTTTGGGGTGGCTGTGTCTTTTTGATTTTAATTTCCCTAAGCTATAGGACCATAAGTGGAAGTGCCCTAGGCTCTGTTGCTTTGTTTTTTAGATGTTTCAGGAAACACCATACACTTCTCCCGAGTGTCTGTTGGCAATTTACATCCCGCCCATCAGCATAACAAGGCTCCCAGTTCTCCATGGCCTGTCCTGCCTTTCTGGATTTTACACTTTTTTCAGATGGCCCTTTTGACCGGGGGGAAGTGAGACTTCATTGTAGTGCAGATTTCCTTTGCAAGCTTGCTTGGTTGGCCAAAAAGGGCGTATGCGTTTTTTCCTGAATATATTCAGGAAAAAACGCATACGCCCTTTTTGGCCAAGTGCATCATTGTGGACGTTCTGCCTCTTTTCCTATCCTTTCAATGCAATTCCAGTCTACCTCCTGAAATCAGTTTCCTGCAATTCTGCCCCGCTTTCAAGTCCTCTTGGCAGCCTTACTTCAGTATATTTTTGGACGATAGCTGTCATTTATAACTCTGCAGGTTTGTGAATTACAGTGCCCCTGAGCTCCTTTCTTCAACTCGCTTTCTTTTGAGCTGGCCGCAACACCGCAGGATGGCTTCAGGCCCTAATCTGGTTCCGGCACGGCACGCTGAGCCTTTGGTTAATTCCTCTTCCTGGTGGGAAATGAGAGTTAAATTTGCCCGTCCAGACACCTCCAGCTAGTCTCTCATTGGTTCTCGCTATTCCTGTTCATCTTCCGCAGAAATTGCAAACTGGGCCAAACAGGAGGTTAAAGGGACTGACTCTCCAAGTTGGGAGGGTGTTAGTAAAGCGTCAGGAATGTTGCACCCGAGTACCAGGGTACGAAAACTGAGACATATTTGAACACGTCTCCCGATCACATGGTTGATCATACTATAGGTTCCACATGCATGTTTTAGCTGAAGGAAGAATACCTTAAACCTGGGTAGTTGAAACCCGTGGAATGGGTACCATGCAATATGACTTCAAAGGGTCTTCATTTGCTCACCGAACCTCTCCAATCCTATCACTGCTGTGTTTATGCCCCTGTACACATGATTGATTCTCTTTCGGAGACATAGCAATCCATAGGTTTTAAGATACTTACTAGTCAGGTACATTCTTAGGCGTTTAATATGCGGTGTTGAGTCCATTTCTTTGAGCAAGGAGTAGCTCTTGTCTATTCCATATTTGGCTTAAGGAACTTTATCTGTGCTCATTTCAATCTCTGGTTTTATGCAGCACCCCAACTCACCTTTCCCCTTAAGCAAGCATAAGTTGGTTTTCTAAATTTGAGACCCTGTTCTGTTCTGTGATTCAGTTCATGTGTAGACAAGTTTACATTCCGTGTATTACTGATATCTTATGATGTTTCTTTTTCTGTGTGACTTATTTCAGTTAGAATCATCATACCTGAATCCACTCATTGTGCTGCTAAGGGCCTGATGACATAGATTTCATTGCTGAGTGATATTGCTTTGTAAGTAAATACCACAACTTCTTTATCCATTTTTCACTTTCTGCGATGTTGAACTTGTACTGTAAACGAGGTTCTTGTAAACAGAGGCGTCCCAAACTTTGGGGTGGCTGTGTCTTTTTGATTTTAATTTCCCTAAGCTATAGGACCATAAGTGGAAGTGCCCTAGGCTCTGTTGCTTTGTTTTTTAGATGTTTCAGGAAACACCATACACTTCTCCCGAGTGTCTGTTGGCAATTTACATCCCGCCCATCAGCATAACAAGGCTCCCAGTTCTCCATGGCCTGTCCTGCCTTTCTGGATTTTACACTTTTTTCAGATGGCCCTTTTGACCGGGGGGAAGTGAGACTTCATTGTAGTGCAGATTTCCTTTGCAAGCTTGCTTGGTTGGCCAAAAAGGGCGTATGCGTTTTTTCCTGAATATATTCAGGAAAAAACGCATACGCCCTTTTTGGCCAAGTGCATCATTGTGGACGTTCTGCCTCTTTTCCTATGCTTTCAATGCAATTCCAGTCTACCTCCTGAAATCGGTTTCCTGCAATTCTGCCCCGCTTTCAAGTCCTCTTGGCAGCCTTACTTCAGTATATTTTTGGACGATAGCTGTCATTTATAACTCTGCAGGTTTGTGAATTACAGTGCCCCTGAGCTCCTTTCTTCAACTCGCTTTCTTTTGAGCTGGCCGCAACACCGCAGGATGGCTTCAGGCCCTAATCTGGTTCCGGCACGGCACGCTGAGCCTTTGGTTAATTCCTCTTCCTGGTGGGAAATGAGAGTTAAATTTGCCCGTCCAGACACCTCCAGCTAGTCTCTCATTGGTTCTCGCTATTCCTGTTCATCTTCCGCAGAAATTGCAAACTAGGCCAAACAGGAGGTTAAAGGGACTGACTCTCCAAGTCGGGAGGGTGTTAGTAAAGCGTCTGGAATGTTGCACCCGAGTACCAGGGTACGAAAACTGAGACATATTTGAACACGTCTCCCGATCACATGGTTGATCATACTCTAGGTTGCACATGCATGTTTTAGCTGAAGGAAGAATACCTTAAACCTGGGTAGTTGAAACCCGTGGAATGGGTACCATGCAATATGACTTCAAAGGGTCTTCATTTGCTCACCGAACCTCTCCAATCCTATCACTGCTGCGTTTATGCCCCTGTAAACATGCTTGATTCTCTTTCGGAGACATAGCAATCCATAGGTTTTAAGATACTTACTAGTCAGGTACATTCTTAGGCGTTTAATATGCGGTGTTGAGTCCATTTCGTTGAGCAAGGAGTAGCTCTGGTCTATTCCATATTTGGCTTAAGGAACTTTATCTGTGTTCATTTCAATCTCTGGTTTTATGCAGCACCCCAACTCACCTTTACCCTTAAGCAAGCATAAGTTGGTTTTCTAAATTTGAGACCCTGTTCTGTTCTGTAATTCAGTTCCTGTGTAGCCAAGTTTACATTCCGTGTATTACTGATATCTTATGATGTTTCTTTTTCTGTGTGACTTATTTCAGTTAGAATCATCATAACTGAATCCACTCATTGTGCTGCTAAGGGCCTGATGACATAGATTTCATTGCTGAGTGATATTGCTTTGTAAGTAAATACCACAACTTCTTTATCCATTTTTCACTTTCTGCGATGTTGAACTTGTACTGTAAACGAGGTTCTTGTAAACAGAGGCGTCCCAAACTTTGGGGTGGCTGTGTCTTTTTGATTTTAATTTCCCTAAGCTATAGGACCATAAGTGGAAGTGCCCTAGGCTCTGTTGCTTTGTTTTTTAGATGTTTCAGGAAACACCATACACTTCTCCCGAGTGTCTGTTGGCAATTTACATCCCGCCCATCAGAATAACAAGGCTCCCAGTTCTCCATGGCCTGTCCTGTCTTTCTGGATTTTACACTTTTTTCAGATGGCCCTTTTGACCGGGGGGAAGTGAGACTTCATTGTAGTGCAGATTTCCTTTGCAAGCTTGCTTGGTTGGCCAAAACGGGCGTATGCGTTTTTTCCTGAATATATTCAGGAAAAAACGCATACGCCCTTTTTGGCCAAGTGCATCATTGTGGACGTTCTGCCTCTTTTCCTATGCTTTCAATGCAATTCCAGTCTACCTCCTGAAATCGGTTTCCTGCAATTCTGCCCCGCTTTCAAGTCCTCTTGGCAGCCTTACTTCAGTATATTTTTGGACGATAGCTGTCATTTATAACTCTGCAGGTTTGTGAATTACAGTGCCCCTGAGCTCCTTTCTTCAACTCGCTTTCTTTTGAGCTGGCCGCAACACCGCAGGATGGCTTCAGGCCCTAATCTGGTTCCGGCACGACACGCTGAGCCTTTGGTTAATTCCTCTTCCTGGTGGGAAATGAGAGTTAAATTTGCCCGTCCAGACACCTCCAGCTAGTCTCTCATTGGTTCTCGCTATTCCTGTTCATCTTCCGCAGAAATTGCAAACTGGGCCAAACAGGAGGTTAAAGGGACTGACTCTCCAAGTCGGGAGGGTGTTAGTAAAGCGTCTGGAATGTTGCACCCGAGTACCAGGGTACGAAAACTGAGACATATTTGAACACGTCTCCCGATCACATGGTTGATCATACTCTAGGTTCCACATGCATGTTTTAGCTGAAGGAAGAATACCTTAAACCTGGGTAGTTGAAACCCGTGGAATGGGTACCACGCAATATGACTTCAAAGGGTCTTCATTTGCTCACCGAACCTCTCCAATCCTATCACTGCTGCGTTTATGCCCCTGTACACATGCTTGATTCTCTTTCGGAGACATAGCAATCCATAGGTTTTAAGATACTTACTAGTCAGGTACATTCTTAGGCATTTAATATGCGGTGTTGAGTCCATTTCGTTGAGCAAGGAGTAGCTCTTGTCTATTCCATATTTGGCTTAAGGAACTTTATCTGTGCTCATTTCAATCTCTGGTTTTATGCAGCACCCCAACTCACCTTTCCCCTTAAGCAAGCATAAGTTGGTTTTCTAAATTTGAGACCCTGTTCTGTTCTGTAATTCAGTTCCTGTGTAGCCAAGTTTACATTCCGTGTATTACTGATATCTTATGATGTTTCTTTTTCTGTGTGACTTATTTCAGTTAGAATCATCATACCTGAATCCACTCATTGTGCTGCTAAGGGCCTGATGACATAGATTTCATTGCTGAGTGATATTGCTTTGTAAGTAAATACCACAACTTCTTTATCCATTTTTCACTTTCTGCGATGTTGAACTTGTACTGTAAACGAGGTTCTTGTAAACAGAGGCGTCCCAAACTTTGGGGTGGCTGTGTCTTTTTGATTTTAATTTCCCTAAGCTATAGGACCATAAGTGGAAGTG
This sequence comes from Pseudorca crassidens, assembly GCF_039906515.1. Classification (NCBI taxonomy): domain Eukaryota; kingdom Metazoa; phylum Chordata; class Mammalia; order Artiodactyla; family Delphinidae; genus Pseudorca; species Pseudorca crassidens. The sequence goes on along the minus strand of NW_027136052.1, from coordinate 385,487 downwards.
CCCTAGGCTCTGTTGCTTTGTTTTTTAGATGTTTCAGGAAACACCATACACTTCTCCCGAGTGTCTGTTGGCAATTTACATCCCGCCCATCAGCATAACAAGGCTCCCAGTTCTCCATGGCCTGTCCTGCCTTTCTGGATTTTACACTTTTTTCAGATGGCCCTTTTGACCGGGGGGAAGTGAGACTTCATTGTAGTGCAGATTTCCTTTGCAAGCTTGCTTGGTTGGCCAAAAAGGGCGTATGCGTTTTTTCCTGAATATATTCAGGAAAAAACGCATACGCCCTTTTTGGCCAAGTGCATCATTGTGGACGTTCTGCCTCTTTTCCTATGCTTTCAATGCAATTCCAGTCTACCTCCTGAAATCGGTTTCCTGCAATTCTGCCCCGCTTTCAAGTCCTCTTGGCAGCCTTACTTCAGTATATTTTTGGACGATAGCTGTCATTTATAACTCTGCAGGTTTGTGAATTACAGTGCCCCTTAGCTCCTTTCTTCAACTCGCTTTCTTTTGAGCTGGCCGCAACACCGCAGGATGGCTTCAGGCCCTAATCTTGTTCCGGCACGGCACACTGAGCCTTCGGTTAATTCCTCTTCCTGGTGGGAAATGAGAGTTAAATTTGCCCGTCCAGACACCTCCAGCTAGTCTCTCATTGGTTCTCGCTATTCCTGTTCATCTTCCGCAGAAATTGCAAACTGGGCCAAACAGGAGGTTAAAGGGACTGACTCTCCAAGTCGGGAGAGTGTTAGTAAAGCGTCTGGAATGTTGCACCCGAGTACCAGGGTACGAAAACTGAGACATATTTGAACACGTCTCCCGATCACATGGTTGATCATACTCTAGGATCCACATGCATGTTTTAGCTGAAGGAAGAATACCTTAAACCTGGGTAGTTGAAACCCGTGGAATGGGTACCATGCAATATGACTTCAAAGGGTCTTCATTTGCTCACCGAACCTCTCCAATCCTATCACTGCTGCGTTTATGCCCCTGTACACATGCTTGATTCTCTTTCGGAGACATAGCAATCCATAGGTTTTAAGATACTTACTAGTCAGGTACATTCTTAGGCGTTTAATATGCGGTGTTGAGTCCATTTCGTTGAGCAAGGAGTAGCTCTTGTCTATTCCATATTTGGCTTAAGGAACTTTATCTGTGCTCATTTCAATCTCTGGTTTTATGCAGCACCCCAACTCACCTTTCCCCTTAAGCAAGCATAAGTTGGTTTTCTAAATTTGAGACCCTGTTCTGTTCTGTAATTCAGTTCCTGTGTAGCCAAGTTTACATTCTGTGTATTACTGATATCTTATGATGTTTCTTTTTCTGTGTGACTTATTTCAGTTAGAATCATCATACCTGAATCCACTCATTGTGCTGCTAAGGGCCTGATGACATAGATTTCATTGTTGAGTGATATTGCTTTGTAAGTAAATACCACAACTTCTTTATCCATTTTTCACTTTCTGCGATGTTGAACTTGTACTGTAAACGAGGTTCTTGTAAACAGAGGCGTCCCAAACTTTGGGGTGGCTGTGTCTTTTTGATTTTAATTTCCCTAAGCTATAGGACCATAAGTGGAAGTGCCCTAGGCTCTGTTGCTTTGTTTTTTAGATGTTTCAGGAAACACCATACACATCCCGCCCATCAGCATAACAAGGCTCCCAGTTCTCCATGGCCTGTCCTGCCTTTCTGGATTTTACACTTTTTTCAGATGGCCCTTTTGACCAGGGGGAAGTGAGACTTCATTGTAGTGCAGATTTCCTTTGCAAGCTTGCTTGGTTGGCCAAAAAGGGCGTATGCCTTTTTTCCTGAATAAATTCAGGAAAAAAGGCATACACCCTTTTTGGCCAAGTGCATCATTGTGGACGTTCTGCCTCTTTTCCTATGCTTTAAATGCAATTCCAGTCTACCTCCTGAAATCGTTTTCCTGCAATTCTGCCTTGCTTTCAATGCCTCTTCATCGCCTTACCTCAATATATTTTTTGAAAATAGTTGGCCTTTATAACTCTGCAGGTTTTTGAATTGCAGTGGCCCTTAGCTCCATTTTTCAGCTCTTATTTTTGTGATCTTGCCTCATAACCACAGGATTCCTTCAGGCCCTATTCTTCTTCTGGGGCACCTTGCTGTGCCTTTGGTTTATTCTTCTTACTGATGTGAATTTAGAGTGACATGTGCCCCTTGAAACCGCTACAGCTAGTTTCTCACTGGTTCCCCCTATTCCCATTCATCCTCCGCACTAACTGCAGACTGTGCGATACCAGAACTTAAAGGCATTGACTCTCCATGTGGGGATATTTTTGGTAAAGCGGCTGGAATGTCGATCCGGAGCCCCAGGAGAGGAAAAATGAGGTGCGTTTTAGAAACCTTTCCCGATCATATGGTATACCAGTCGCTGGGTTTCCCAAGCATGGTTTAGCTGTAGGAAGATTCCCTTCAACCTGGAGTGTTGGGACCCTTGGAATGAGTAGCATGAAGTATTGCATTAAACTTTTGGCAGTTGCTCACCAAAGCTCATCAATCCTCTCAGCCCCAAGTGTCCAGCCTTATGTCTTATCCAGCTGTGGGTTTATATGTGGTCAATCCAGGTTGCATCACAGCCCCTGAGCGAATTTTGTAAGAATTTTTCTCTCTTTCATTGTTTCTGCGTTTTGTTTTTAAAATTTATTTCTATAATGGGGTTTAGCTCATTTTCACTGCTGTGTTTGTGCCACTCTGCACACACTTGATTCCCTTATGGAGATATATCAATACATGGGTTTTAAGATTCTTATTACTCAGATATATTTCTCTGCGGTGTATAGGGTGTGTTGAGGCCAGTTCATTGAGCAAGGTGTAGATCTTGTCTAATATCTATTTGGTTTATTGAACGGTATCTGTGCTAATTTCAAACTCTGGTTTTATGCATCACCCCACCTCTCCTTTCCCCTTAAGCTGAAATAAGTGTGTTTTCTAAATGTGAGACACTGTTCTGTTCTGTAATTCATTTCTTGTGCAGCCATATTTACCCTCCCTCTATAAGTGATATCTTATGATATGTTTCTTTTTCTGTTTGACTTATTTCAAGTAGTATTATCGGACCTAAATCCACTCTTTATCCTTCTACTAGCCTTATTACATTGATTTCATGGTGAAGAGATATTCCATTGTACATAAGTACCACATCTTCTTTATCCATTGTTCTCTTTCCTGGGATATTTAAGGTATACTGAAGTTGAGGTTCTTGTAAACAGAGTAGCCCTAAACTGTGGTGTGCTTGTGTCTTGTTAATTTTTAGATTTCCCTAGATATACTCCCATGATTGGAAGTGTCCTATGCTCTGTAGCTCTGTTTTTTAGATGATTTAGGAACCACCATACACTTCTCCAGAGTGGCTCTCGGCAGTTCACACACTGCCCATCAGCGTATAAAGGCTCCCTGTTCTCCATGGCCTGTCCTGCATTTCTGGTTTTTACAATTTTTTAGGATGGCCCTTTTGACCAGTGGGAAATGAGACTTCTTTGTTGTGCACATTTGCATTGCTTGCTTGCTTCGTTGCCCATAAAGTGCGTATGCGTTTTTTCCTGGATATAATCAGGAAAAAACGCATACGCCCTTTTGGGCCAACTGCATCATTGTCGAAATTCTGCCGCTTTTCATGTGCTTTAAAGACGAGTCCAATCTATCTCTTGAAATCTGTTTCTTGCAATTCTGTCTTGCATTCAGATCCTCTTCTTTGCCTTACCTCAACATATTTTTGGACGTTAGTTTTCATTTATAACTCTGCAGGTTTGTGAACTGCAGTGACCCTGAGCTCCATTTTTTAAGTTGCTCTTTTGTGAGCTGGCCTCAAACCCGCAGGATTGCTTCAGGCCCTATTTTGGCTCGGGCGAGGCGGGCTGAGCCTTTTTTCAATTCTTATTCTTAATGGGAAATTAGAGTGATATGTGCCCGTCCAAACCCCTACAACTATTCTCTCATTGGTTCCCCGTTCATCCTCCTCACAATTTGCAAAATGTGTGAAACAGAAGTTGAAATGTGCTGATTCTCCAAGTGGGGAGATTCTAAGTAACGTGGCTGGAATGGTGAACAGGAGCACCAGGAGAGGATAAATGAGCTGCATTTTAGACACATCTCCCGATCACATGGTGTACAGTCCTCTGGGTTTTCCATGCATGTTTTAGCTGTAGGACGATCCCTTGAACCTGCATATTTGGGACCCATTGAATGGGTACCAGGTAGTATTACTTTAAAGGGTGTGCATTTCCTCACCCAACCTCACATTTCTCTTAGCGCAAACAGTTTCCAGCCTTATGTCTCATCCTGCTGTGGGTCTAGATGTGTTCAATCCATGTTGCATCACCGGCCCTGAGGAAAAGTTGTAAGAGGTTTTCTCTGTCTCTCTGTCGTTTATTTTTTTCAATTTATTACTATATTGGTTACAGCTGATTTTCAAAGCTCTGTTTCTTGCTGCTGTACATCCACTTGATTCACGTACAGAGAGACATCAGTAAATTCTTTTTCAGATTCTTACCAGTCGTATATATTCTTTTCCGGTGACTTGAGTGTGCTGAGTGCAGTTCTTTTAGCTACCGTGTAGGCCTTGTTGATTATCAGTTTGGTATTTGGAATGGTATCTTTGCTAATTTCAACCTCCTGGGTGATGCCTCACCCCTCCCCACCTTTCCCGTTTAGCAGCCTTATGCGTGTTTTCTACATATTTGACTATGTTTTTGTTTTGTAATTTATTTCATGTGTAGCCATTTTGGATTCCACCTTTAAGTGATATCTTATGATATGTGTCTTTTTCTTTTTGAATTCTGTCACTTAGAAAGATCATACGTAACTCCTCCGGAGTTGTTACAACTGGCCATATTTCATTGATTTCCAGGCTGAATAATATTCCACTCTACCTAAGTACCACATCTCTACCCATTTTTTCCCTCCAGAGACATTTAAGTTATATCCTAGTTGAGGATCTTTTAAACAGAGAGGGGGTAAACTTTGGGGTGCCTGTGTCCTCTCGATTTTTGTTTTTCTCAAGATATACGCCCATGAGTGCAAGTGCCCTATGCTCTGTAGCTCATTTTTTAGATGCTTTAGTAAACACAATACACTTCTCCAGAATGGCCGTTGGCAATATACATTTCCACTATAAGTCTCACAGGGCTCCCTCTTCTCCTTGCCCTGTCCTGCATTTCTGTTGTTTACGCTTTATGAGGATGGCTCTTCTGACTGATGTGAAGTGATATCTTTTGTAGTATTGACTTCCAGTGCCCACCTGTTTGGTTGGCTAAAAAAGTGTATGCCCTTTTCTTGAATATATACAGAAAAAAACGCATACACCCTTTTTGGCCAACTGCAATGTTGGCAATGTTCAGCTCCTTTTCTTGTGCTTAATGGCGAGTCCTTTCTACCTCCTCAAATCCCTTTCCTGCCATTCTCCCTTGCTTACAAGTCCTTTTCTCTGACTTTCCTCAAGACATTTTTCAGTGATGGATATTTTCAACTCTGCAGTTTTGTGAATTTTACTGCCCCTGAGTTCCATTGTTCAACTTGTGTTTATGGGAACTGGCCACAAAGCAGCGGGATTTCCTCAAGCCCTATACTGTTTCCATGGGCAACCCTAGCCTTTGGTCAATTCGTCTTCCTGATTGGAAATTAGAGTGACATGTGCCTGTCTGAACACCTAGGACTTGTCTCTCATTGTTCCTCATCCTTCCGCTTCATCCTCTGGACAAATTCCAAACTGTACGCAACAGGATGTTGACAGTGCTGACATCTCCAAGTGGGGAGACTGTTAGTAAAGACGCTGGAGGGGTGAACCCGAGCACCAGGAGATGAGGAGATGAGATGCCTTTTCCAAACTCTTCCCGATCAGACGGTATACCATCCTCTGGGTGTGACAGACATGTTTTAGCAGTAGGAAGAGTCCCATTCATGTAAGGAGAACACCAGGGCTTTTTCAAAATCAGTGTCTCCCCGAAACCCAAACTGGGGAATTTTTTAAGCTACGGCTACACATATGTTCATTAAGGGCCTTGGGAAGTAGGCAGAGTCCAAACTTTAGATGATTGAAGTCTTCAGGGTCAGAAGCACTCACCACCAGCTTCCCTTAGGTTACACTTTAACTGTCATTGATAGATGATGTCAATAAAAATATCTATTCTTTTTCAGATTATTTCCCCTTATAGGTTATTGCAAAATGTTGAGTGTAGTTCCCTGTGCTATACAGTAGTTCCTTGTTGATGATCTATTTTATACATAGCAGTGTGTATGTGTTAATCCCAAACTGTTAATTTATCCCTCCTCCCACCTTTCCCCTTTGGTAATAATAAATTATAAGATTTTATACTTCTCAGAAATGGGGGAGCTGAAAGAGAGGTATCATTTTCAATGGAAAAGCATTTAAAACAAGATTGAAGCTTTAACCAAGATTATTAGATGTACATCCTTGGAAAGAAATCACTTCGTTTCTCTAATATTGACCTGACAAATAAGACAAACCTTTTCACTGAACTTGCTTATAATAAAGTGATGGAAATATCAAATGGAAGTGTTAGAAACATCTTATTTTACCCGAGCCTTATACACTGTTCTATGTTAACTACAGTTTGGCTCACACATCTGTTCATTGAGGTTACAATAGTCTCAATTTCTGTTACTGATCCTCCAGAGTGGACCCCAACAAGTGTCCCCCTGCCCAGTGTCATTGGGGCCAACAGATCGAGACTGAGTTTGGTTCACAAGCAAAGGAAACTTTATATTTTGATCAGAGAATGGAGAGGTGAGAGCATGCACTACCCCGTGGGCTGTGGGCTGGGCTGCTGTGTAGAGATCCTGTCAGAGTCAGTGGGAGGGAGGGGGCGGAGCTCTCGAGGGCCAGGTTGGCTGCAGCTCAGGCTCTATATCGCGGAGTCTGCACTGGGCCCCAGGAGCTGAGGTGTCGACCCAGCCATTCTGCACTAGGAAATCTGGTCTGAAGTGCCGGGTGTGGAACCTCTGCATGCGGGACCCTAGGAGCACGTGAAATTAGACAAAGCACAAAGGATAAAAAAGGTTAGACTTGACTTTATTGCCCAGATTCTATTTTTATCTCCCAGGGATTTTTAATGGGCTTTGCTGGGGACAAACCCCTCCTCTGCCTTTTGTCCCGTTCCTCATTCTTGGAGTGCTGAGGGTGCAGACACTTCTTCTGTAACTGCTGAGTGCTGAGTTGGGAGCCCTAATACCCGGGGGCGAGGGTCAGAGCTTCTCCCCAGCAGCCTCCAGGTGACGTTGATTGTCCCCAGGCCCCCTGCCTCCCTGCTCGTCCACCTGAGCACCAGCATTGGAAGTGTTATAGATTCTAATGACCTTTAAGGGTCCAGGAAAGAGATGTGCAGAGACGCTGTGGGGGCCGGTTTCACCCCGCCCCACATTTGTTCGGCCACCTTAGGCTGACCGTTTCTGCCAGCCTAGATGCTCTGACCAGTAGTCTGCGCTTTCTTCAATTAGGCCCCTGAATTAACGTACAAACAGCACCAGGTGTCAGAGCCCTGCCCGCTCAACTCCCAGACAGTCCAGGGTCAGTGGTGATCAAGGACCATGATGACCACTGAGTCAACAGCCTTTTGAAGTAAACAGGAGTCCAGCCGGTCTTATTGGCCACCATCATCACGGTGTCTGTAGGCTTTTCTATGGTGACAGTGTGATATACGGTTCCCCCGCCAAGATTATTAGCTCCCCTCTGGGTGCAGTAAGTCCTGCAAGCAGTAGTCTACTCTTTTGGGACACACTCTTATTGTTTTATGAGAGAAACTCCAGGTCAAGTGATGTTCACACGAGTCGTCATGGTGCCCTGTTGCCCCTGGTTATCTCTCTGGATGTTGGAGTTGGAGGGCCTCCTCACTCGAGGTCGGTGTGCCCACGGAGCGAACCCTGCAACTTCAGGGCATCGTTGGTGGTTAGGATCACCACGTGGGGTCCTTTTCCCTTAGGAAGGAGGTGGCCTTTTGGGCTGCTGATTTCCAGGTTTTTAGATACCGCCAGTATCTTGGCCAGATGCGGCAGTGGGCCAAGCCCCTTGGTGACCGTAGTTTATCCTACCTGGATGGCATTCTTGCATTGTTCCATTTCAAGTGGTCCCAGTTTTTGCACTAATTCTCCAATGGCGATTCACCTTTCACCGGGAATGTAAAGGTCAAAGGGTTTAGCTAAATTAGGGAGTTCCAGGGCAAGGGTCTGAATTGACTGCTCTTTCCATTCTTGAAAGGCCACTTCTGGATTCTATTCAAAAGGATCATCATCTTTTCCTTTCAGTGTTTCATATAGAGGCCCAGCTAGTAGACTGTAGTTAGGGATCCAGAAGCAGCAAACCCTGGCCTCCCCAGGAACCCCTAAGCTGTCTTCTAGTTTTAGAAAGGGGTAAGGCTGCAAATGGTTTCTTCCCTTTCCTGGGATGGGCTTCTCCGACCTTCTGTGAGAATGAAGCCCAGGCAGGTCACCGCAGTCTGTGATATTTGAGCTTTTTCTTGGACAACTTCTATCCTTTATTGGCTTGGTAGTTCAGAGGCCTCCTTAGTAGGGCTGGCGATCAGAATGTCATCTGCGTACTGAAGGAGGGTTTCCTTTTCCAGAGGTAGAACTTTTAGGTCTTTAGCTAAGCTTTCCCCAAAGATGGTGTGGGAATTTTTGCACCCTTGGGGCAAGACGGCCCGGAAGTATTGTTTTAGTTGTATGTTGAGTCCTGCCACTCACAAGCCAAAATTTCTTGTGACTCTGGGACTAATGGAATACAAAAGAAGGCATCATTGAAGACTAATACAGAATACCATGTCCTGGTGGTTGGTAGAATGACCAGCAGGGTGTAGGAATTAGGAGCAACTGGAGGTATATCCTCGGTGGCTTCACTGACTGTCCTGACATCCTTTACCAGGTCCCCAGCAGCCCATGGGGCTCTCGTGGTCAGACCAATCCCAGAATATGGAGCTCACCTGGGCAGGTACCCCACCCCCACCCCAGCCCACGGGGCTCTCGTGGTCAGGCCCTTCCCAGGATACAGAGCTACCCTTGCAGGTACCATGGCAGGGCTGGGCACACAGGAACCGTGCACATAGCCCTCATTGCAGAGCACCCCCAGCTCACCTGTCGCTCAGAGCTGGCACAGAGCACCTCAGAGCAGGACTTGAACTAACAAACAGCAGCTGCGACAGGTCTGTGACCCTGGGCATCACTCTGTGCGGCCTCCCTCCACCTGGTCTTCCAGAGACTTCCACTGCACCCGGGGCACCAGGCCTCTGTCTCCAACCACCACCCACCCCTCCTCTCCCTGACTCCTGGGTTCCTCTCATAAGGAGAGGGTTTTCTTGAAGTTGTCTCCCACTCATGGGCCAGATAAAATGATTAGAAAACAAGCCAAAGCTGCAGCCCCTTGTCTATCCTGACTCTCAGGAGCCCACACCTGTTCCTTGGACCTGGCCGGTTCAGCAAGTTCCATTTTCTGCAACTGTGAGCCCCTGAGGGGTGATGATTGGCTGACCTGGGCAGCCTTACCGTGCGGGCCAGCCCTCCCCAGGTGTGCCTGGGTTGAGATCAATATAAATACCACTCCAGGCAGCAAGAGCCCCTGCAGCCGTGCCTGACGCCATTTTCTCTGCCCTGTCAGCAGTCTCGGGGCTGGGCTGGTGGGAGGGAGTGAGAGGCCACGGCTTTGTGGGTGGCCCAGTGTGAGTGGGGCTCTGCTGGACTTTCTGCAGCAGTTGCCAGGCTGCCACCTGCTAAAGAAGAGGATGTGTCACCCATACCTGCTGCTGGAATTTCTCCCTGGGCAGAGGTGAGGAAGGAAAAAAGCAGTGGGGGCAGGGACAGGACGGGTATCTCAGTCAGGGAAATGGAAATCTTCCAGAAGAGCACCCAGGGCCAGGACCATCCTGGCTGGCCTGCAGGCACCAAGTCGGCCGGCATGCTGTCACTCGTGTGGCTCTATGGCCCTTCCTCTAGGCTTTCAAGTCCTTGTATATATTCAGGTGTTTTACCTGGGACGGGTGGGAATAGTTCAGCAGCAACTGGCCTGGGGCTCAGCTCACGTTTACTCACAGATGCCTCGGCACGGTGCCCCAGCTTTGCAATGAGGACGCTTGTTGCGTGGGGGCTGCTGGCTGAATGGGAGACGATTCCCCACCACTGGCCAACTTCAGAATTGTTTACAACTGGAGCAAGTGCCCTGATACGGTTTTCCTCTGTGGAACTGGTGGGTTCTGTGTTTTTTTTCTCTTTTTCGTTTTTGGTTCAAGGTAGATTTTATTCCTCTTTTTTGTATTTACAGATATAAGCATGGAAATAATTTATTCATATAAATACATGTATGTGAAGGGAATAATTGTTTTTTCTGTTTTATTTTTTAAATTTTATTTCTTTTTAATTTTGAATTTTATTTTATATTTTTATACAGCAGGTTCTTATTGGTTATCTATTTTATACATATAAATGTATACATGCCAATCCCAGTCTCTCAACTCCTCCCACCACCACCCCCCCAACAGCTTTCCCCCCTTGTTGTCCATACATTTGTTGTCTACATCTGTTGCTCTATTTATGCCTTGCAAAATGGTTAATCTGTACAGTTTTTCTAGGTTCCACATATATGCATGAATATACAAGATTTGTTTTTCTCTTTCTGACTTACTTCACTCTGTATGACAGTCTCTAGATCCATCGACGTCTCTACAAATGACCCAATTTCATTCCTTTTCATGGCTTAGTAATATTCCATTTTATATATGTACCACAGCTTTATGCATTCGTCTGTCTGTGGGCATTTAGGTTGCTTCCATTACCTCGATATTGTAAATAGTGATGCAATGAACATTGCGGTGAATGTCTCGTTTTGATTTATGGTTTTGTCTGGGTATATGTCCAGTACTGGGATTGCTGTATCATATGGTAATTCTATTGTTAGTTTCTTAAGAAACTCCATATTGTTCTCCGTAGTGACTGTATCAATTTATATTCCCAACAATAGTGGAAGAGGGTTCCTTTTCTCCACACCCTTTCCAGCATTTTTGTTTGTAGATTTTCTCATGATGCCCATTCTATCAGGTGTGAGGTGATACCTCATTGTTGAGTCCATTTTGTTGAGCAAGGGGTAGGTCTTGTCTATTACATATTTGGCTTATTGAATGGTATCTGTGCTAATTTCAAACTCTGGTTTTATGCAGCACCCCAACTCACTTTCCCCCTTAAGGAAGCATAAGTTGGTTTTCTAAACTTGAGACCCTGTTCTGTTTTGTAATTCAGTTCATGTGTAGCCAAGTTCACATTCCGTGTATTAGTGATATCTTATGATGTTTCTTTTTCTGTGTGACATATTTCAGTTAGAATCATCATACCTGAATCCACTCATTATGCTGCTATGGGCCTGATGACATAGATTTCATGGCTGAGTGATTTTGCATTGTACATAAGTACCACAACTTCTTTATCCATTTTTCACTTTCTGCGATATTGAACTTGTACCGTAAACGAGGTTCTTGTAAACAGAGCTGTCCCAAACTCTGGGGTGGCTGTGTCTTTTTGATTTTAATTTCCCTAAGCTATAGGACCATAAGTGGAAGTGCCCTAGGCTCTGTTGCTTTGTTTTTTAGATGTTTCAGGAAACACCATACACTTCTCCCGAGTGTCTGTTGGCAATTTACATCCCGCCCATCAGCATAACAAGGCTCCCAGTTCTCCATGGCCTGTCCTGCCTTTCTGGATTTTACACTTTTCTCAGATGGCCCTTTTGACCGGGGGGAAGTGAGACTTCATTGTAGTGCAGATTTCCTTTGCAAGCTTGCTTGGTTGGCCAAAAAGTGCGTATGCGTTTTTTCCTGATTCAGGAAAAAACGCATACGCCCTTTTTGGCCAAGTGCATCATTGTGGACGTTCTCCCTCTTTTCCTATGCTTTCAATGCAATTCCAGTCTACCTCCTGAAATCGGTTTCCTGCAATTCTTCCCCGCTTTCAAGTCCTCTTGGCAACCTTACTTCAGTATATTTTTGGACGATAGCTGTCATTTATAAGTCTGCAGGTTTGTGAATTACAGTGCCCCTGAGCTCCTTTCTTCTACTCGCTTTCTTGTGAGCTGGCCGCAACACCGCAGGATTGCTTCAGGCCCTAATCTGGTTCTGGCACGACATGCTGAGCCTTTGGTTAATTCCTCTTCCTGGTGGGAAATGAGAGTTAAATTTGCCCGTCCAGACACCTCCAGCTAGTCTCTCATTCGTTCTCCCTATTCCTGTTCATCTTCCGCAGAAATTGCAAACTGGGCCAAACAGGAGGTTAAAGGCACTGACTCTCAAAGTCGGGAGAGTGTTAGTAAAGCGTCTGGAATGTTGCACCCGAGTACCAGGGGACGAAATCTGAGACATATTTGAACACGTATCCCGATCACACAGTGGATAATACTCTGGGTTCCACATGCATGTTTTAGCTGAAGGAAGAATCCCTGAAACCTGGAGAGTTGAAACCCGTGGAATGGGTACCATGCAATATGACTTCAAAGGGTCTTCGTTTGCTCACCGAACCTCTACAAGCCTATCATTGCTGCATTTATGCCCCTGGACACACGCTTGATTCTCTTTTGGAGATATAGCAATCCATAGGTTTTAAGATACTTACTAGTCAGGTACATTCTTAGGCGTTTAATATGGGGTGTTGAGTCCATTTCGTTGAGCAAGGAGTAGCTCTTGTCTATTACATATTTGGCTTAAGGAACTTTATCTGTGCTCATTTCAATGTCTGGTTTTGTGCAGCACCCCAACTCACCTTTACCCTTAAGCAAGCATAAGTTGGTTTTCTAAATTTGAGACCCTGTTCTGTTTTGGAATTCAGTTCCTGTGTAGCCAAGTTTACATTCCGTGCATTAGTGATATCTTATGATGTTTCTTTTTCTGTGTGACTTATTTCAGTTAGAATCATCGTACCTGAATCCACTCATTATGCTGCTACGGGCCTGATGACATAGATTTCATTGCTGAGTGATACTGCATTGTACGTAGTTACCACAAGTTCTTTATCCATTTTTCACTTTCTGTGATATTGAACTTGTACGGTAAACGCGGTTCTTGTAAACAGAGGCGTCCCAAACTTTGGGGTGGCTGTGTCTTTTTGATTTTAATTTCCCTAAGCTATAGGACCATAAGTGGAAGTGCCCTAGGCTCTGTTGCTTTGTTTTTTAGATGTTTCAGGAAACACCATACACTTCTCCCGAGTGTCTGTTGGCAATTTACATCCCGCCCATCAGCATAACAAGGCTCCCAATTCTCCATGGCCTGTCCTGCCTTTCTGGATTTTACACTTTTTTCAGATGGCCCTTTTGACCGGGGGGAAGTGAGACTTCATTGTAGTGCAGATTTCCTTTGCAAGTTTGCTTGGTTGGCCAAAAAGGGCGTATGCGTTTTTTCCTGAATATATTCAGGAAAAAACGCATACGCCCTTTTTGGCCAAGTGCATCATTGTGGACGTTCTGCCTCTTTTCCTATGCTTTCAATGCAATTCCAGTCTACCTCCTGAAATCGGTTTCCTGCAATTCTGCCCCGCTTTCAAGTCCTCTTGGCAGCCTTACTTCAGTATATTTTTGGACGATAGCTGTCATTTATAACTCTGCAGGTTTGTGAATTACAGTGCCCCTGAGCTCCTTTCTTCAACTCGCTTTCTTATGACCTGGCCGCAACACCGCAGGATGGCTTCAGGCCCTAATCTGGTTCCGGCACGGCACGCTGAGCCTTTGGTTAATTCCTCTTCCTGGTGGGAAATGAGAGTTAAATTTGCCCGTCCAGACACCTCCAGCTATTCTCTCATTGGTTCTCACTATTCCTGTTCATCTTCCGCAGAAATTGCAAACTGGGCCAAACAGGAGGTTAAAGGGACTGACTCTCCAAGTCGGGAGGGTGTTAGTAAAGCGTCTGGAATGTTGCACCCGAGTACCAGGGTATGGAAAGTGAGACATATTTGAACACGTTTCCCGATCACATGGTTGATCATACTCTAGGTTCCACATGCATGTTTTAGCTGAAGGAAGAATACCTTAAACCTGGGTAGTTGAAACCCGTGGAATGGGTACGATGCAATATGACTTCAGAGGGTCTTCATTTGCTCACCGAACCTCTCCAATCCTATCACTGCTGCGTTTATGCCCCTGTACACATGGTTGATTCTCTTTCGGAGACATAGCAATCCATAGGTTTTAAGATACTTACTAGTCAGGTACATTCTTAGGCGTTTAATATGGGGTGTTGAGTCCATTTCGTTGAGCAAGGAGTAGCTCTTGTCTATTCCATATTTGGCTTAAGAAAATTTATCTGTGCTCATTTCAATCTCTGGTTTTATTCAGCACCCCAACTCACCTTTCCCCTTAAGCAAGCATAAGTTGGTTTTCTAAATTTGAGACCCTGTTCTGTTTTGGAATTCAGTTCCTGTGTAGCCAAGTTTACATTCCGTGCATTAGTGATATCTTATGATGTTTCTTTTTCTGTGTGACTTATTTCAGTTAGAATCATCGTACCTGAATCCACTCATTATGCTTCTACGGGCCTGATGACATAGATGTCATTGCTGAGTGATATTGCTTTGTAAGTAAATACCACAACTTCTTTATCCATTTTTCACTTTCTGCGATGTTGAACTTGTACGGTAAACGAGGTTCTTGTAAACAGAGGCGTCCCAAACTTTGGGGTGGCTGTGTCTTTTTGATTTTAATTTCCCTATGCTATAGGACCATAAGTGGAAGTGCCCTAGGCTCTGTTGCTTTGTTTTTTAGATGTTTCAGGAAACACCATACACTTCTCCCGAGTGTCTGTTGGCAATTTACATCCCGCCCATCAGCATAACAAGGCTCCCAGTTCTCCATGGCCTGTCCTGCCTTTCTGGATTTTACACTTTTTTCAGATGGCCCTTTTGACCGGGGGGAAGTGAGACTTCATTGTAGTGCAGATTTCCTTTGCAAGCTTGCTTGGTTGGCCAAAAAGGGCGTATGCGTTTTTTCCTGAATATATTCAGGAAAAAACGCATACGCCCTTTTTGGCCAAGTGCATCATTGTGGACGTTCTGCCTCTTTTCCTATGCTTTCAATGCAATTCCAGTCTACCTCCTGAAATCGGTTTCCTGCAATTCTGCCCCGCTTTCAAGTCCTCTTGGCAGCCTTACTTCAGTATATTTTTGGACGATAGCTGTCATTTATAACTCTGCAGGTTTGTGAATGACAGTGCCCCTGAGCTCCTTTCTTCAACTCGCTTTCTTGTTACCTGGCCGCAACACCGCAGGATGGCTTCAGGCCCTAATCTGGTTCCGGCACGGCACGCTGAGCCTTTGGTTAATTCCTCTTCCTGGTGGGAAATGAGAGTTAAATTTGCCCGTCCAGACACCTCCAGCTAGTCTCTCATTGGTTCTCGCTATTCCTGTTCATCTTCCGCAGAAATTGCAAACTGGGCCAAACAGGAGGTTAAAGGGACTGACTCTCCAAGTCGGGAGGGTGTTAGTAAAGCGTCTGGAATGTTGCACCCAAGTACCAGGGTACGAGAACTGAGACATATTTGAACACGTTTCCCGATCACATGGTTGATCATACTCTAGGTTCCACATGCATGTTTTAGCTGAAGGAAGAATCCCTGAAACCTGGAGAGTTGAGACCCGTGGAATGGGTACCATGCAATATGACTTCAAAGGGTCTTTGTTTGCTCACCGAACCTCTCCAATCCTATCACTGCTGCATTTATGCCCCTGGACACACGCTTGATTCTCTTTTGGAGATATAGCAATCCATAGGTTTTAAGATACTTACTAGTCAGGTACATTCTTAGGCGCTTAATATGGGGTGTTGAGTCCATTTCGTTGAGCAAGGAGTAGCTCTTGTCTATTCCATATTTGGCTTAAGGAACTTTATCTGTGCTCATTTCAATCTCTGGTTTTATGCAGCACCCCAACTCACCTTTACCCTTAAGCAAGCATAAGTTGGTTTTCTAAATTTGAGACCCTGTTTTGTTCTGTAATTCAGTTCCTGTGTAGCCAAGTTTACATTCCGTGTATTACTGATATCTTATGATGTTTCTTTTTCTGTGTGACTTATTTCAGTTAGAATCATCATACCTGAATCCACTCATTGTGCTGCTAAGGGCCTGTGACATAGATTTCATTGCTGAGTGATATTGCTTTGTAAGTAAATACCACAACTTCTTTATCCATTTTTCACTTTCTGCGATGTTGAACTTGTACTGTAAACGAGGTTCTTGTAAACAGAGGCGTCCCAAACTTTGGGGTGGCTGTGTCTTTTTGATTTTAATTTCCCTAAGCTATAGGACCATAAGTGGAAGTGCCCTAGGCTCTGTTGCTTTGTTTTTTAGATGTTTCAGGAAACACCATACACTTCTCCCGAGTGTCTGTTGGCAATTTACATCCCGCCCATCAGCATAACAAGGCTCCCAGTTCTCCATGGCCTGTCCTGCCTTTCTGGATTTTACACTTTTTTCAGATGGCCCTTTTGACCGGGGGGAAGTGAGACTTCATTGTAGTGCAGATTTCCTTTGCAAGCTTGCTTGGTTGGCCAAAAAGGGCGTATGCGTTTTTCCCAGAATATATTCAGGAAAAAACACATACGCCCTTTTTGGCCAAGTGCATCATTGTGGACGTTCTGCCTCTTTTCCTATGCTTTCAATGCAATTCCAGTCTGCCTCCTGAAATCGGTTTCCTGCAATTCTGCCCCGCTTTCAAGTCCTCTTGGCAGCCTTACTTCAGTATATTTTTGGACGATAGCTGTCATTTATAACTCTGCAGTTTTGTGAATTACAGTGCCCCTGAGCTCCTTTCTTCAACTCGCTTTCTTGTGACCTGGCCGCAACACCGCAGGATGGCTTCAGGCCCTAATCTGGTTCCGGCAGGGCACGCTGAGCCTTTGGTTAATTCCTCTTCCTGGTGGGAAATGAGAGTTAAATTTGCCCGTCCAGACACCTCCAGCTAGTCTCTCATTGGTTCTCGCTATTCCTGTTCATCTTCCGCAGAAATTGCAAACTGGGCCAAACAGGAGGTTAAAGGGACTGACTCTCCAAGTCGGGAGGGTGTTAGTAAAGCGTCTGGAATGTTGCACCCGAGTACCAGGGTACGAAAACAGAGACATATTTGAACACGTCTCCCGATCACATGGTTGATCATACTCTAGGTTCCACATGCATGTTTTAGCTGAAGGAAGAATACCTTAAACCTGGGTAGTTGAAACCCGTGGAATGGGTACCATGCAATATGACTTCAGAGGGTCTTCATTTGCTCACCGAACTTCTCCAATCCTATCACTGCTGCGTTTATGCCCCTGTACACATGCTTGATTCTCTTTCGGAGACATAGCAATCCATAGGTTTTAAGATACTTACTAGTCAGGTACATTCTTAGGCGTTTAATATGCGATGTTGAGTCCATTTCGTTGAGCAAGGAGTAGCTCTTGTCTATTCCATATTTGGCTTAAGGAACTTTATCTGTGCTCATTTCAATCTCTGGTTTTATGCAGCACCCCAACTCACCTTTACCCTTAAGCAAGCATAAATTGGTTTTCTAAATTTGAGACCCGGTTCTGTTCTGTAATTCAGTTCCTGTGTAGCCAAGTTTACATTCCGTGTATTACTGATATCTTATGATGTTTCTTTTTCTGTGTGACTTATTTCAGTTAGAATCATCATACCTGAATCCACTCATTGTGCTGCTAAGGGCCTGATGACATAGATTTCATTGCTGAGTGATATTGCTTTGTAAGTAAATACCACAACTTCTTTATCCATTTTTCACTTTCTGCGATGTTGAACTTGTACTGTAAACGAGGTTCTTGTAAACAGAGGCGTCCCAAACTTTGGGGTGGCTGTGTCTTTTTGATTTTAATTTCCCTAAGCTATAGGACCATAAGTGGAAGTGCCCTAGGCTCTGTTGCTTTGTTTTTTAGATGTTTCAGGAAACACCATACACTTCTCCCGAGTGTCTGTTGGCAATTTACATCCCGCCCATCAGCATAACAAGGCTCCCAGTTCTCCATGGCCTGTCCCGCCTTTCTGGATTTTACACTTTTTTCAGATGGCCCTTTTGACTGGGGGGAAGTGAGACTTCATTGTAGTGCAGATTTCCTTTACAAGCTTGCTTGGTTGGCCAAAAAGGGCGTATGCGTTTTTTCCTGAATATATTCAGGAAAAAACGCATACGCCCTTTTTGGCCAAGTGCATCATTGTGGACGTTCTGCCTCTTTTCCTATGCTTTCAATGCAATTCCAGTCTACCTCCTGAAATCGGTTTCCTGCAATTCTGCCCCGCTTTCAAGTCCTCTTGGCAGCCTTACTTCAGTATATTTTTGGACGATAGCTGTCATTTATAACTCTGCAGGTTTGTGAATTACAGTGCCCCTGAGCTCCTTTCTTCAACTCGCTTTCTTGTGACCTAGCCGCAACACCGCAGGATGGCTTCAGGCCCTAATCTGGTTCCGGCACGGCACGCTGAGCCTTTGGTTAATTCCTCTTCCTGGTGGGAAATGAGAGTTAAATTTGCCCGTCCAGACACCTCCAGCTAGTCTCTCATTGGTTCTCGCTATTCCTGTTCATCTTCCGCAGAAATTGCAAACTGGGCCAAACAGGAGGTTAAAGGGACTGACTCTCCAAGTCGGGAGGGTGTTAGTAAAGCGTCTGGAATGTTGCACCCGAGTACCAGGGTACGAAAACTGAGACATATTTGAACACGTTTCCCGATCACATGGTTGATCATACTCTAGGTTCCACATGCATGTTTTAGCTGAAGGAAGAATCCCTGAAACCTGGAGAGTTGAAACCCGTGGAATGGGTACCATGCAATATGACTTCAAAGGGTCTTTGTTTGCTCACCGAACCTCTCCAATCCTATCACTGCTGCATTTATGCCCCTGGACACACGCTTGATTCTCTTTTGGAGATATAGCAATCCATAGGTTTTAAGATACTTACTAGTCAGGTACATTCTTAGGCGCTTAATATGGGGTGTTGAGTCCATTTCGTTGAGCAAGGAGTAGCTCTTGTCTATTCCATATTTGGCTTAAGGAACTTTATCTGTGCTCATTTCAATCTCTGGTTTTATGCAGCACCCCAACTCACCTTTCCCCTTAAGCAAGCATAAGTTGGTTTTCTAAATTTGAGACCCTGTTCTGTTCTGTAATTCAGTTCCTGTGTAGCCAAGTTTACATTCCGTGTATTACTGATATCTTATGATGTTTCTTTTTCTGTGTGACTTATTTCAGTTAGAATCGTCATACCTGAATCCACTCATTGTGCTGCTAAGGGCCTGATGACATAGATTTCATTGCTGAGTGATATTGCTTTGTAAGTAAATACCACAAATTCTTTATCCATTTTTCACTTTCTGCGATGTTGAACTTGTACTGTAAACGAGGTTCTTGTAAACAGAGGCGTCCCAAACTTTGGGGTGGCTGTGTCTTTTTGATTTTAATTTCCCTAAGCTATAGGACCATAAGTGGAAGTGCCCTAGGCTCTGTTGCTTTGTTTTTTAGATGTTTCAGGAAACACCATACACTTCTCCCGAGTGTCTGTTGGCAATTTACATCCCGCCCATCAGCATAACAAGGCTCCCAGTTCTCCATGGCCTGTCCTGCCTTTCTGGATTTTACACTTTTTTCAGATGGCCCTTTTGACCGGGGGGAAGTGAGACTTCATTGTAGTGCAGATTTCCTTTGCAAGCTTGCTTGGTTGGCCAAAAAGGGCGTATGCGTTTTTTCCTGAATATATTCAGGAAAAAACGCATACGCCCTTTTTGGCCAAGTGCATCATTGTGGACGTTCTGCCTCTTTTCCTATGCTTTCAATGCAATTCCAGTCTACCTCCTGAAATCGGTTTCCTGCAATTCTGCCCCGCTTTCAAGTCCTCTTGGCAGCCTTACTTCAGTATATTTTTGGACGATAGCTGTCATTTATAACTCTGCAGGTTTGTGAATGACAGTGCCCCTGAGCTCCTTTCTTCAACTCGCTTTCTTGTGACCTGGCCGCAACACCGCAGGATGGCTTCAGGCCCTAATCTGGTTCCGGCACGGCACGCTGAGCCTTTGGTTAATTCCTCTTCCTGGTGGGAAATGAGAGTTAAATTTGCCCGTCCAGACACCTCCAGCTAGTCTCTCATTGGTTCTCGCTATTCCTGTTCATCTTCCGCAGAAATTGCAAACTGGGCCAAACAGGAGGTTAAAGGGACTGACTCTCCAAGTCGGGAGGGTGTTAGTAAAGCATCTGGAATGTTGCACCCGAGTACCAGGGTACGAAAACTGAGACATATTTGAACACGTTTCCCGATCACATGGTTGATCATACTCTAGGTTCCACATGCATGTTTTAGCTGAAGGAAGAATCCCTGAAACCTGGAGAGTTGAGACCCGTGGAATGGGTACCATGCAATATGACTTCAAAGGGTCTTTGTTTGCTCACCGAACCTCTCCAATCCTATCACTGCTGCATTTATGCCCCTGGACACACGCTTGATTCTCTTTTGGAGATATAGCAATCCATAGGTTTTAAGATACTTACTAGTCAGGTACATTCTTAGGCGCTTAATATGGGGTGTTGAGTCCATTTCGTTGAGCAAGGAGTAGCTCTTGTCTATTCCATATTTGGCTTAAGGAACTTTATCTGTGCTCATTTCAATCTCTGGTTTTATGCAGCACCCCAACTCACCTTTCCCCTTAAGCAAGCATAAGTTGGTTTTCTAAATTTGAGACCCTGTTCTGTTCTGTAATTCAGTTCCTGTGTAGCCAAGTTTACATTCCGTGTATTACTGATATCTTATGATGTTTCTTTTTCTGTGTGACTTATTTCAGTTAGAATCGTCATACCTGAATCCACTCATTGTGCTGCTAAGGGCCTGATGACATAGATTTCATTGCTGAGTGATATTGCTTTGTAAGTAAATACCACAAATTCTTTATCCATTTTTCACTTTCTGCGATGTTGAACTTGTACTGTAAACGAGGTTCTTGTAAACAGAGGCGTCCCAAACTTTGGGGTGGCTGTGTCTTTTTGATTTTAATTTCCCTAAGCTATAGGACCATAAGTGGAAGTGCCCTAGGCTCTGTTGCTTTGTTTTTTAGATGTTTCAGGAAACACCATACACTTCTCCCGAGTGTCTGTTGGCAATTTACATCCCGCCCATCAGCATAACAAGGCTCCCAGTTCTCCATGGCCTGTGCCGCCTTTCTGGATTTTACACTTTTTTCAGATGGCCCTTTTGACCGGGGGGAAGTGAGACTTCATTGTAGTGCAGATTTCCTTTGCAAGCTTGCTTGGTTGGCCAAAAAGGGCGTATGCGTTTTTTCCTGAATATATTCAGGAAAAAACGCATATGCCCTTTTTGGCCAAGTGCATCATTGTGGACGTTCTGCCTCTTTTCCTATGCTTTCAATGCAATTCCAGTCTACCTCCTGAAATCGGTTTCCTGCAATTCTGCCCCGCTTTCAAGTCCTCTTGGCAGCCTTACTTCAGTATATTTTTGGACGATAGCTGTCATTTATAACTCTGCAGGTTTGTGAATTACAGTGCCCCTGAGCTCCTTTCTTCAACTCGCTTTCTTGTGACCTGGCCGCAACACCGCAGGATGTCTTCAGGCCCTAATCTGGTTCCGGCACGGCAGGCTGAGCCTTTGGTTAATTCCTCTTCCTGGTGGGAAATGAGAGTTAAATTTGCCCGTCCAGACACCTCCAGCTAGTCTCTCATTGGTTCTCGCTATTCCTGTTCATCTTCCGCAGAAATTGCAAACTGGGCCAAACAGGAGGTTAAAGGGACTGACTCTCCAAGTGGGGAGAGTGTTAGTAAAGCGTCTGGAATGTTGCACCCGAGTACCAGGGTATGAAAACTGAGACATATTTGAACACGTTTCCCGATCACATGGTTGATCATACTCTAGGTTCCACATGCATGTTTTAGCTGAAGGAAGAATACCTTAAACCTGGGTAGTTGAAACCCGTGGAATGGGTACCATGCAATATGACTTCTAAGGGTCTTTGTTTGCTCACCGAACCTCTCCAATCCTATCACTGCTGCGTTTATGCCCCTGTACACATGCTTGATTCTCTTTCGGAGACATAGCAATCCATAGGTTTTAAGATACTTACTAGTCAGGTACATCCTTAGGCTTTTAATATGCGGTGTTGAGTCCATTTCGTTGAGCAAGGAGTAGCTCTTGTCTATTCCATATTTGGCTTAAGGAACTTTATCTGTGCTCATTTCAATCTATGGTTTTATGCAGCACCCCAACTCACCTTTCCCCTTAAGCAAGCATAAGTTGGTTTTCTTAATTTGAGACCCTGTTCTGTTCTGTAATTCAGTTCCTGTGGAGCCAAGTTTACATTCCGTGTATTACTGATATCTTATGATGTTTCTTTTTCTGTGTGACTTATTTCAGTTAGAATCATCATACCTCAATCCACTCATTGTGCTGCTAAGGGCCTGATGACATAGATTTCATTGCTGAGTGTTATTGCTTTGTAAGTAAATACCACAACTTCTTTATCCATTTTTCACTTTCTGTGATATTGAACTTGTACGGTAAACGAGGTTCTTGTAAACAGAGGCGTCCCAAACTTTGGGGTGGCTGTGTCTTTTTGATTTTAATTTCCCTAAGCTATAGGACCATAAGTGGAAGTGCCCTAGGCTCTGTTGCTTTGTTTTTTAGATGTTTCAGGAAACACCATACACTTCTCCCGAGTGTCTGTTGGCAATTTACATCCCGCCCATCAGCATAACAAGGCTCCCAGTTCTCCATGGCCTGTCCTGCCTTTCTGGATTTTACACTTTTTTCAGATGGCCCTTTTGACCGGGGGGAAGTGAGACTTCATTGTAGTGCAGATTTCCTTTGCAAGCTTGCTTGGTTGGCCAAAAAGGGCGTATGCGTTTTTTCCTGAATATATTCAGGAAAAAACGCATACGCCCTTTTTGGCCAAGTGCATCATTGTGGACGTTCTGCCTCTTTTCCTATGCTTTCAATGCAATTCCAGTCTACCTCCTGAAATCGGTTTCCTGCAATTCTGCCCCGCTTTCAAGTCCTCTTGGCAGCCTTACTTCAGTATATTTTTGGACGATAGCTGTCATTTATAACTCTGCAGGTTTGTGAATGACAGTGCCCCTGAGCTCCTTTCTTCAACTCGCTTTCTTGTGACCTGGCCGCAACACCGCAGGATGGCTTCAGGCCCTAATCTGGTTCCGGCACGGCACGCTGAGCCTTTGGTTAATTCCTCTTCCTGGTGGGAAATGAGAGTTAAATTTGCCCGTCCAGACACCTCCAGCTAGTCTCTCATTGGTTCTCGCTATTCCTGTTCATCTTCCGCAGAAATTGCAAACTGGGCCAAACAGGAGGTTAAAGGGACTGACTCTCCAAGTCGGGAGGGTGTTAGTAAAGCGTCTGGAATGTTGCACCCGAGTACCAGGGTACGAAAACTGAGACATATTTGAACACGTTTCCCGATCACATGGTTGATCATACTCTAGGTTCCACATGCATGTTTTAGCTGAAGGAAGAATCCCTGAAACCTGTAGAGTTGAAACCCGTGGAATGGGTACCATGCAATATGACTTCAAAGGGTCTTTGTTTGCGCACCGAACCTCTCCAATCCTATCACTGCTGCATTTATGCCCCTGGACACACGCTTGATTCTCTTTTGGAGATATAGCAATCCATAGGTTTTAAGATACTTACTAGTCAGGTACATTCTTAGGCGCTTAATATGGGGTGTTGAGTCCATTTCGTTGAGCAAGAAGTAGCTCTTGTCTATTCCATATTTGGCTTAAGGAACTTTATCTGTGCTCATTTCAATCTCTGGTTTTATGCAGCACCCCAACTCACCTTTACCCTTAAGCAAGCATAAGTTGGTTTTCTAAATATGAGACCCTGTTCTGTTCTGTAATTCAGTTCCTGTGTAGCCAAGTTTACATTCCGTGTATTACTGATATCTTATGATGTTTCTTTTTCTGTGTGACTTATTTCAGTTAGAATCGTCATACCTGAATCCACTCATTGTGCTGCTAAGGGCCTGATGACATAGATTTCATTGCTGAGTGATATTGCTTTGTAAGTAAATACCACAAATTCTTTATCCATTTTTCACTTTCTGCGATGTTGAACTTGTACTGTAAACGAGGTTCTTGTAAACAGAGGCGTCCCAAACTTTGGGGTGGCTGTGTCTTTTTGATTTTAATTTCCCTAAGCTATAGGACCATAAGTGGAAGTGCCCTAGGCTCTGTTGCTTTGTTTTTTAGATGTTTCAGGAAACACCATACACTTCTCCCGAGTGTCTGTTGGCAATTTACATCCCGCCCATCAGCATAACAAGGCTCCCAGTTCTCCATGGCCTGTGCCGCCTTTCTGGATTTTACACTTTTTTCAGATGGCCCTTTTGACCGGGGGGAAGTGAGACTTCATTGTAGTGCAGATTTCCTTTGCAAGCTTGCTTGGTTGGCCAAAAAGGGCGTATGCGTTTTTTCCTGAATATATTCAGGAAAAAACGCATACGCCCTTTTTGGCCAAGTGCATCATTGTGGACGTTCTGCCTCTTTTCCTATGCTTTCAATGCAATTCCAGTCTACCTCCTGAAATCGGTTTCCTGCAATTCTGCCCCGCTTTCAAGTCCTCTTGGCAGCCTTACTTCAGTATATTTTTGGACGATAGCTGTCATTTATAACTCTGCAGGTTTGTGAATTACAGTGCCCCTGAGCTCCTTTCTTCAACTCGCTTTCTTGTGACCTGGCCGCAACACCGCAGGATGTCTTCAGGCCCTAATCTGGTTCCGGCACGGCAGGCTGAGCCTTTGGTTAATTCCTCTTCCTGGTGGGAAATGAGAGTTAAATTTGCCCGTCCAGACACCTCCAGCTAGTCTCTCATTGGTTCTCGCTATTCCTGTTCATCTTCCGCAGAAATTGCAAACTGGGCCAAACAGGAGGTTAAAGGGACTGACTCTCCAAGTGGGGAGAGTGTTAGTAAAGCGTCTGGAATGTTGCACCCGAGTACCAGGGTATGAAAACTGAGACATATTTGAACACGTTTCCCGATCACATGGTTGATCATACTCTAGGTTCCACATGCATGTTTTAGCTGAAGGAAGAATACCTTAAACCTGGGTAGTTGAAACCCGTGGAATGGGTACCATGCAATATGACTTCTAAGGGTCTTTGTTTGCTCACCGAACCTCTCCAATCCTATCACTGCTGCGTTTATGCCCCTGTACACATGCTTGATTCTCTTTCGGAGACATAGCAATCCATAGGTTTTAAGATACTTACTAGTCAGGTACATCCTTAG
Organism: Pseudorca crassidens; assembly: GCF_039906515.1. Classification (NCBI taxonomy): domain Eukaryota; kingdom Metazoa; phylum Chordata; class Mammalia; order Artiodactyla; family Delphinidae; genus Pseudorca; species Pseudorca crassidens. Next base: position 360,217 of record NW_027136052.1, on the reverse strand, counting down.
GCTTTTAATATGCGGTGTTGAGTCCATTTCGTTGAGCAAGGAGTAGCTCTTGTCTATTCCATATTTGGCTTAAGGAACTTTATCTGTGCTCATTTCAATCTATGGTTTTATGCAGCACCCCAACTCACCTTTCCCCTTAAGCAAGCATAAGTTGGTTTTCTTAATTTGAGACCCTGTTCTGTTCTGTAATTCAGTTCCTGTGGAGCCAAGTTTACATTCCGTGTATTACTGATATCTTATGATGTTTCTTTTTCTGTGTGACTTATTTCAGTTAGAATCATCATACCTCAATCCACTCATTGTGCTGCTAAGGGCCTGATGACATAGATTTCATTGCTGAGTGTTATTGCTTTGTAAGTAAATACCACAACTTCTTTATCCATTTTTCACTTTCTGTGATATTGAACTTGTACGGTAAACGAGGTTCTTGTAAACAGAGGCGTCCCAAACTTTGGGGTGGCTGTGTCTTTTTGATTTTAATTTCCCTAAGCTATAGGACCATAAGTGGAAGTGCCCTAGGCTCTGTTGCTTTGTTTTTTAGATGTTTCAGGAAACACCATACACTTCTCCCGAGTGTCTGTTGGCAATTTACATCCCGCCCATCAGCATAACAAGGCTCCCAGTTCTCCATGGCCTGTCCTGCCTTTCTGGATTTTACACTTTTTTCAGATGGCCCTTTTGACCGGGGGGAAGTGAGACTTCATTGTAGTGCAGATTTCCTTTGCAAGCTTGCTTGGTTGGCCAAAAAGGGCGTATGCGTTTTTTCCTGAATATATTCAGGAAAAAACGCATACGCCCTTTTTGGCCAAGTGCATCATTGTGGACGTTCTGCCTCTTTTCCTATGCTTTCAATGCAATTCCAGTCTACCTCCTGAAATCGGTTTCCTGCAATTCTGCCCCGCTTTCAAGTCCTCTTGGCAGCCTTACTTCAGTATATTTTTGGACGATAGCTGTCATTTATAACTCTGCAGGTTTGTGAATTACAGTGCCCCTGAGCTCCTTTCTTCAACTCGCTTTCTTGTGACCTGGCCGCAACACCGCAGGATGGCTTCAGGCCCTAATCTGGTTCCGGCACGGCACGCTGAGCCTTTGGTTAATTCCTCTTCCTGGTGGGAAATGAGAGTTAAATTTGCCCGTCCAGACACCTCCAGCTAGTCTCTCATTGGTTCTCGCTATTCCTGTTCATCTTCCGCAGAAATTGCAAACTGGGCCAAACAGGAGGTTAAAGGGACTGACTCTCCAAGTCGGGAGGGTGTTAGTAAAGCGTCTGGAATGTTGCACCCGAGTACCAGGGTACGAAAACTGAGACATATTTGAACACGTTTCCCGATCACATGGTTGATCATACTCTAGGTTCCACATGCATGTTTTAGCTGAAGGAAGAATCCCTGAAACCTGGAGAGTTGAAACCCGTGGAATGGGTACCATGCAATATGACTTCAAAGGGTCTTTGTTTGCTCACCGAACATCTCCAATCCTATCACTGCTGCATTTATGCCCCTGGACACACGCTTGATTCTCTTTTGGAGATATAGCAATCCATAGGTTTTAAGATACTTACTAGTCAGGTACATTCTTAGGCGCTTAATATGGGGTGTTGAGTCCATTTCGTTGAGCAAGAAGTAGCTCTTGTCTATTCCATATTTGGCTTAAGGAACTTTATCTGTGCTCATTTCAATCTCTGGTTTTATGCAGCACCCCAACTCACCTTTACCCTTAAGCAAGCATAAGTTGGTTTTCTAAATATGAGACCCTGTTCTGTTCTGTAATTCAGTTCCTGTGGAGCCAAGTTTACATTCCGTGTATTACTGATATCTTATGATGTTTCTTTTTCTGTGTGACTTATTTCAGTTAGAATCGTCATACCTGAATCCACTCATTGTGCTGCTAAGGGCCTGATGACATAGATTTCATTGCTGAGTGATATTGCTTTGTAAGTAAATACCACAAATTCTTTATCCATTTTTCACTTTCTGCGATGTTGAACTTGTACTGTAAACGAGGTTCTTGTAAACAGAGGCGTCCCAAACTTTGGGGTGGCTGTGTCTTTTTGATTTTAATTTCCCTAAGCTATAGGACCATAAGTGGAAGTGCCCTAGGCTCTGTTGCTTTGTTTTTTAGATGTTTCAGGAAACACCATACACTTCTCCCGAGTGTCTGTTGGCAATTTACATCCCGCCCATCAGCATAACAAGGCTCCCAGTTCTCCATGGCCTGTCCTGCCTTTCTGGATTTTACACTTTTTTCAGATGGCCCTTTTGACCGGGGGGAAGTGAGACTTCATTGTAGTGCAGATTTCCTTTGCAAGCTTGCTTGGTTGGCCAAAAAGGGCGTATGCGTTTTTTCCTGAATATATTCAGGAAAAAACGCATACGCCCTTTTTGGCCAAGTGCATCATTGTGGACGTTCTGCCTCTTTTCCTATGCTTTCAATGCAATTCCAGTCTACCTCCTGAAATCGGTTTCCTGCAATTCTGCCCCGCTTTCAAGTCCTCTTGGCAGCCTTACTTCAGTATATTTTTGGACGATAGCTGTCATTTATAACTCTGCAGGTTTGTGAATTACAGTGCCCCTGAGCTCCTTTCTTCAACTCGCTTTCTTGTGACCTGGCCGCAACACCGCAGGATGGCTTCAGGCCCTAATCTGGTTCCGGCACGGCACGCTGAGCCTTTGGTTAATTCCTCTTCCTGGTGGGAAATGAGAGTTAAATTTGCCCGTCCAGACACCTCCAGCTAGTCTCTCATTGGTTCTCGCTATTCCTGTTCATCTTCCGCAGAAATTGCAAACTGGGCCAAACAGGAGGTTAAAGGGACTGACTCTCCAAGTTGGGAGGGTGTTAGTAAAGCGTCTGGAATGTTGCACCCGAGTACCAGGGTACGAAAACTGAGACATATTTGAACACGTTTCCTGATCACATGGTTGATCATACTCTAGGTTCCACATGCATGTTTTAGCTGAAGGAAGAATCCCTGAAACCTGGAGAGTTGAGACCCATAGAATGGGTACCATGCAATATGACTTCAAAGGGTCTTTGTTTGCTCACCGAACCTCTCCAATCCTATCACTGCTGCATTTATGCCCCTGGACACACGCTTGATTCTCTTTTGGAGATATAGCAATCCATAGGTTTTAAGATACTTACTAGTCAGGTACATTCTTAGGTTCTTAATATGGGGTGTTGAGTCCATTTCGTTGAGCAAGGAGTAGCTCTTGTCTATTCCATATTTGGCTTAAGGAACTTTATCTGTGCTCATTTCAATCTCTGGTTTTATGCAGCACCCCAACTCACCTTTCCCCTTAAGCAAGCATAAGTTGGTTTTCTAAATTTGAGACCCTGTTCTGTTCTGTAATTCAGTTCCTGTGTAGCCAAGTTTACATTCCGTGTATTACTGATATCTTATGATGTTTCTTTTTCTGTGTGACTTATTTCAGTTAGAATCATCATACCTGAATCCACTCATTGTACTGCTAAGGGCCTGATGACATAGATTTCATTGCTGAGTGATATTGCTTTGTAAGTAAATACCACAACTTCTTTATCGATTTTTCACTTTCTGCGATGTTGAACTTGTACTGTAAACGAGGTTCTTGTAAACAGAGGCGTTCCAAACTTTGGGGTGGCTGTGTCTTTTTGATTTTAATTTCCCTAAGCTATAGGACCATAAGTGGAAGTGCCCTAGGCTCTGTTGCTTTGTTTTTTAGATGTTTCAGGAAACACCATACACTTCTCCCGAGTGTCTGTTGGCAATTTACATCCCGCCCATCAGCATAACAAGGCTCCCAGTTCTCCATGGCCTATCCTGCCTTTCTGGATTTTACACTTTTTTCAGATGGCCCTTTTGACCGGGGGGAAGTGAGACTTCATTGTAGTGCAGATTTCCTTTGCAAGCTTGCTTGGTTGGCCAAAAAGGGCGTATGCGTTTTTTCCTGAATATATTCAGGAAAAAACGCATACGCCCTTTTTGGCCAAGTGCATCATTGTGGACGTTCTGCCTCTTTTCCTATGCTTTCAATGCAATTCCAGTCTACCTCCTGAAATCGGTTTCCTGCAATTCTGCCCCGCTTTCAAGTCCTCTTGGCAGCCTTACTTCAGTATATTTTTGGACGATAGCTGTCATTTATAACTCTGCAGGTTTGTGAATTACAGTGCCCCTGAGCTCCTTTCTTCAACTCGCTTTCTTTTGAGCTGGCCGCAACACCGCAGGATGGCTTCAGGCCCTAATCTGGTTCCGGCACGGCATGCTGAACCTTTGGTTATTTCCTCTTCCTGGTGGGAAATGAGAGTTAAATTGGCCCGTCCAGACACCTCCAGCTAGTCTCTCATTGGTTCTCCCTATTTCTGTTCATCTTCCGCAGAAATTGGAAAATGGGCCAAACAGGAGGTTAAAGGCGCTGACTCTCCAAGTTGGGAGGGTGTTAGTAAAGCGTCTGGAATGTTGCACCCGAGTACCAGGGGAGGAAAACTGAGACATATTTGAACATGTCTCCCGTTCACATGGTGGATCATACTCTGGGTTCCACATGCATGTTTTAGCTGAAGGAAGAATACCTTAAACCTGGAGAGTTGAGACCCGTGGAATGGGTACCATGCAATATGACTTCAAAGGGTCTTCATTTGCTCACCAAACCTCTCCAATCCTATCACTGCTGCGTTTATGCCCCTGTACACATGCTTGATTCTCTTTCGGAGACATAGCAATCCATAGGTTTTAAGATACTTACTAGTCAGGTACATTCTTAGGCGTTTAATATGTGGTGTTGAGTCCATTTCGTTGAGCAAGGAGTAGCTCTTGTCTATTCCATATTTTGCTTAAGGAACTTTATCTGTGCTCATTTCAATCTCTGGTTTTATGCAGCACCCCAACTCACCTTTCCCCTTAAGCAAGCATAAGTTGGTTTTCTAAATTTGAGACCCTGTTCTGTTCTGTAATTCAGTTCCTGTGGAGCCAAGTTTACATTCCGTGTATTACTGATATCTTATGATGTTTCTTTTTCTGTGTGACTTATTTCAGTTAGAATCATCATACCTGAATCCACTCATTGTGCTGCTAAGGGCCTGATGACATAGATTTCATGGCTGAGTGATATTGCTTTGTAAGTAAATACCACAACTTCTTTATCCATTTTTCACTTTCTGCGATGTTGAACTTGTACTGTAAACGAGGTTCTTGTAAACAGAGGCATTCCAAACTTTGGGGTGGCTGTGTCTTTTTGATTTTAATTTCCCTAAGCTATAGGACCATAAGTGGAAGTGCCCTAGGCTCTGTTGCTTTGTTTTTTAGATGTTTCAGGAAACACCATACACTTCTCCCGAGTGTCTGTTGGCAATTTACAACCCGCCCATCAGCATAACAAGGCTCCCAGTTCTCCATGGCCTGTCCTGCCTTTCTGGATTTTACACTTTTTTCAGATGGCCCTTTTGACCGGGGGGAAGTGAGACTTCATTGTAGTGCAGATTTCCTTTGCAAGCTTGCTTGGTTGGCCAAAAAGTGCGTATGCGTTTTTTCCTGAATATATTCAGGAAAAAACGCATACGCCCTTTTTGGCCAAGTGCATCATTGTGGACGTTCTGCCTCTTTTCCTATGCTTTCAATGCAATTCCAGTCTACCTCCTGAAATCGGTTTCCTGCAATTCTGCCCCGCTTTCAAGTCCTCTTGGCAGCCTTACTTCAGTATATTTTTGGACGATAGCTGTCATTTATAACTCTGCAGGTTTGTGAATTACAGTGCCCCTGAGCTCCTTTCTTCAACTCGCTTTCTTTTGAGCTGGCCGCAACACCGCAGGATGGCTTCAGGCCCTAATCTGGTTCCGGCACGGCATGCTGAGCCTTTGGTTATTTCCTCTTCCTGGTGGGAAATGAGAGTTAAATTTGCCCGTCCAGACACCTCCAGCTAGTCTCTCATTGGTTCTCCCTATTTCTGTTCATCTTCCGCAGAAATTGCAAATTGGGCCAAACAGGAGGTTAAAGGCGCTGACTCTCCAAGTGGGGAGAGTGTTAGTAAAGCGTCTGGAATGTTGCACCCGAGTACCAGGGGAGGAAAACTGAGACATATTTGAACATGTCTCCCGTTCACACGGTTGATCATACTCTGTGTTCCACATGCATGTTTTAGCTGAAGGAAGAATACCTTAAACCTGGAGATTTGAGACCCGTGGAATTGGTACCATACAATATGACTTCAAAGGGTCTTCATTTTCTCACTGAACCTCTCCAATCCTATCACTGCTGCGTTTATGCCCCTGTACACATGCTTGATTCTCTTTTGGAGACATAGCAATCCATAGGTTTTAAGATACTTACTAGTCAGGTACATTCTTAGGCGTTTAATATGGGGTGTTGAGTCCATTTCGTTGAGCAAGGAGTAGCTCTTGTCTATTCCATATTTGGCTTAAGGAACTTTATCTGTGTTCATTTCAATCTCTGGTTTTATGCAGCACCCCAACTCATCTTTCCCCTTAAGCAAGCATAAGTTGGTTTTCTAAATTTGAGACCCTGTTCTGTTTTGGTATTCAGTTCCTGCGTAGCCAAGTTTACATTCCGTGTATTAGTGATATCTTATGATGTTTCTTTTTCTGTGTGTCTTATTTCAGTTGGAATCATCATACCTGAATCCACTCATTATGCTGCTACGGGCCTGATGACATAGATTTCATTGCTGAGTGATACTGCATTGTACGTAAGTACCACAAGTTCTTTATCCATTTTTCACTTTCTGTGATATTGAACTTGTACGGTTAACGAGGTTCTTGTAAACAGAGGCGTCCCAAATTTTGGGGTGGCTGTGTCTTTTTGATTTTAATTTCCCTAAGCTATAGGACCATAAGTGGAAGTGCCCTAGGCTCTGTTGCTTTGTTTTTTAGATGTTTCAGGAAACACCATACACATCCCGCCCATCAGCATAACAAGGCTCCCAGTTCTCCATGACCTGTCCTGCCTTTCTGGATTTTACACTTTTTTCAGATGGCCCTTTTGACCAGGGGGAAGTGAGACTTCATTGTAGTGCAGATTTCCTTTGCAAGCTTGCTTGGTTGGCCAAAAAGGGCGTATGCCTTTTTTCCTGAATAAATTCAGGAAAAAAGGCATACGCCCTTTTTGGCCAAGTGAATCATTGTGGACGTTCTGCCTCTTTTCCTATGCTTTAAATGCAATTCCAGTCTACCTCCTGAAATCGTTTTCCTGCAATTCTGCCTTGCTTTCAATGCCTCTTCATCGCCTTACCTCAATATATTTTTTGAAAATAGTTGGCCTTTATAACTCTGCAGGTTTTTGAATTGCAGTGGCCCTTAGCTCCATTTTTCAGCTCTTATTTTTGTGATCTTGCCTCATAACCACAGGATTCCTTCAGGCCCTATTCTTCTTCTGGGGCACCTTGCTGTGCCTTTGGTTTATTCTTCTTACTGATGTGAATTTAGAGTGACATGTGCCCCTTGAAACCGCTACAGCTAGTTTCTCACTGGTTCCCCCTATTCCCATTCATCCTCCGCACTAACTGCAGACTGTGTGATACCAGAACTTAAAGGCATTGACTCTCCATGTGGGGATATTTTTGGTAAAGCGGCTGGAATGTCGATCCGGAGCCCCAGGAGAGGAAAAATGAGGTGCGTTTTAGAAACCTTTCCCGATCATATGGTATACCAGTCGCTGGGTTTCCCAAGCATGGTTTAGCTGTAGGAAGATTCCCTTCAACCTGGAGTGTTGGGACCCTTGGAATGAGTAGCATGAAGTATTGCATTAAACTTTTGGCAGTTGCTCACCAAAGCTCATCAATCCTCTCAGCCCCAAGTGTCCAGCCTTATGTCTTATCCAGCTGTGGGTTTATATGTGGTCAATCCAGGTTGCATCACAGCCCCTGAGCGAATTTTGTAAGAATTTTTCTCTCTTTCATTGTTTCTGCGTTTTGTTTTTAAAATTTATTTCTGTAATGGGGTTTAGCTCATTTTCACTGCTGTGTTTGTGCCACTCTGCACACACTTGATTCCCTTATGGAGATATATCAATACATGGGTTTTAAGATTCTTATTACTCAGATATATTTCTCTGCGGTGTATAGGGTGTGTTGAGGCCAGTTCATTGAGCAAGGTGTAGATCTTGTCTAATATCTATTTGGTTTATTGAACGGTATCTGTGCTAATTTCAAACTCTGGTTTTATGCATCACCCCACCTCTCCTTTCCCCTTAAGCTGAAATAAGTGTGTTTTCTAAATGTGAGACACTGTTCTGTTCTGTAATTCATTTCTTGTGCAGCCATATTTACCCTCCCTCTATAAGTGATATCTTATGATATGTTTCTTTTTCTGTTTGACTTATTTCAAGTAGTATTATCGGACCTAAATCCACTCTTTATCCTTCTACTAGCCTTATTACATTGATTTCATGGTGAAGAGATATTCCATTGTACATAAGTACCACATCTTCTTTATCCATTGTTCTCTTTCCTGGGATATTTAAGGTATACTGAAGTTGAGGTTCTTGTAAACAGAGTAGCCCTAAACTGTGGTGTGCTTGTGTCTTGTTAATTTTTAGATTTCCCTAGATATACTCCCATGATTGGAAGTGTCCTATGCTCTGTAGCTCTGTTTTTTAGATGATTTAGGAACCACCATACACTTCTCCAGAGTGGCTCTCGGCAGTTCACACACTGCCCATCAGCGTATAAAGGCTCCCTGTTCTCCATGGCCTGTCCTGCATTTCTGGTTTTTACAATTTTTTAGGATGGCCCTTTTGACCAGTGGGAAATGAGACTTCTTTGTTGTGCACATTTGCATTGCTTGCTTGCTTCGTTGCCCATAAAGTGCGTATGCGTTTTTTCCTGGATATAATCAGGAAAAAACGCATACGCCCTTTTGGGCCAACTGCATCATTGTCGAAATTCTGCCGCTTTTCATGTGCTTTAAAGACGAGTCCAATCTATCTCTTGAAATCTGTTTCTTGCAATTCTGTCTTGCATTCAGATCCTCTTCTTTGCCTTACCTCAACATATTTTTGGACGTTAGTTTTCATTTATAACTCTGCAGGTTTGTGAACTGCAGTGACCCTGAGCTCCATTTTTTAAGTTGCTCTTTTGTGAGCTGGCCTCAAACCCGCAGGATTGCTTCAGGCCCTATTTTGGCTCGGGCGAGGCGGGCTGAGCCTTTTTTCAATTCTTATTCTTAATGGGAAATTAGAGTGATATGTGCCCGTCCAAACCCCTACAACTATTCTCTCATTGGTTCCCCGTTCATCCTCCTCACAATTTGCAAAATGTGTGAAACAGAAGTTGAAATGTGCTGATTCTCCAAGTGGGGAGATTCTAAGTAACGTGGCTGGAATGGTGAACAGGAGCACCAGGAGAGGATAAATGAGCTGCATTTTAGACACATCTCCTGATCACATGGTGTACAGTCCTCTGGGTTTTCCATGCATGTTTTAGCTGTAGGACGATCCCTTGAACCTGCATATTTGGGACCCATTGAATGGGTACCAGGTAGTATTACTTTAAAGGGTGTGCATTTCCTCACCCAACCTCACATTTCTCTTAGCGCAAACAGTTTCCAGCCTTATGTCTCATCCTGCTGTGGGTCTAGATGTGTTCAATCCATGTTGCATCACCGGCCCTGAGGAAAAGTTGTAAGAGGTTTTCTCTGTCTCTCTGTCGTTTATTTTTTTCAATTTATTACTATATTGGTTACAGCTGATTTTCAAAGCTCTGTTTCTTGCTGCTGTACATCCACTTGATTCACGTACAGAGAGACATCAGTAAATTCTTTTTCAGATTCTTACCAGTCGTATATATTCTTTTCCGGTGACTTGAGTGTGCTGAGTGCAGTTCTTTTAGCTACCGTGTAGGCCTTGTTGATTATCAGTTTGGTATTTGGAATGGTATCTTTGCTAATTTCAACCTCCTGGGTGATGCCTCACCCCTCCCCACCTTTCCCGTTTAGCAGCCTTATGCGTGTTTTCTACATATTTGACTATGTTTTTGTTTTGTAATTTATTTCATGTGTAGCCATTTTGGATTCCACCTTTAAGTGATATCTTATGATATGTGTCTTTTTCTTTTTGAATTCTGTCACTTAGAAAGATCATACGTAACTCCTCCGGAGTTGTTACAACTGGCCATATTTCATTGATTTCCAGGCTGAATAATATTCCACTCTACCTAAGTACCACATCTCTACCCATTTTTTCCCTCCAGAGACATTTAAGTTATATCCTAGTTGAGGATCTTTTAAACAGAGAGGGGGTAAACTTTGGGGTGCCTGTGTCCTCTCGATTTTTGTTTTTCTCAAGATATACGCCCATGAGTGCAAGTGCCCTATGCTCTGTAGCTCATTTTTTAGATGCTTTAGTAAACACAATACACTTCTCCAGAATGGCCGTTGGCAATATACATTTCCACTATAAGTCTCACAGGGCTCCCTCTTCTCCTTGCCCTGTCCTGCATTTCTGTTGTTTACGCTTTATGAGGATGGCTCTTCTGACTGATGCGAAGTGATATCTTTTGTAGTATTGACTTCCAGTGCCCACCTGTTTGGTTGGCTAAAAAAGTGTATGCCCTTTTCTTGAATATATACAGAAAAAAACGCATACACCCTTTTTGGCCAACTGCAATGTTGGCAATGTTCAGCTCCTTTTCTTGTGCTTAATGGCGAGTCCTTTCTACCTCCTCAAATCCCTTTCCTGCCATTCTCCCTTGCTTACAAGTCCTTTTCTCTGACTTTCCTCAAGACATTTTTCAGTGATGGATATTTTCAACTCTGCAGTTTTGTGAATTTTACTGCCCCTGAGTTCCATTGTTCAACTTGTGTTTATGGGAACTGGCCACAAAGCAGCGGGATTTCCTCAAGCCCTATACTGTTTCCATGGGCAACCCTAGCCTTTGGTCAATTCGTCTTCCTGATTGGAAATTAGAGTGACATGTGCCTGTCTGAACACCTAGGACTTGTCTCTCATTGTTCCTCATCCTTCCGCTTCATCCTCTGGACAAATTCCAAACTGTACGCAACAGGATGTTGACAGTGCTGACATCTCCAAGTGGGGAGACTGTTAGTAAAGACGCTGGAGGGGTGAACCCGAGCACCAGGAGATGAGGAGATGAGATGCCTTTTCCAAACTCTTCCCGATCAGACGGTATACCATCCTCTGGGTGTGACAGACATGTTTTAGCAGTAGGAAGAGTCCCATTCATGTAAGGAGAACACCAGGGCTTTTTCAAAATCAGTGTCTCCCCGAAACCCAAACTGGGGAATTTTTTAAGCTACGGCTACACATATGTTCATTAAGGGCCTTGGGAAGTAGGCAGAGTCCAAACTTTAGATGATTGAAGTCTTCAGGGTCAGAAGCACTCACCACCAGCTTCCCTTAGGTTACACTTTAACTGTCATTGATAGATGATGTCAATAAAAATATCTATTCTTTTTCAGATTATTTCCCCTTATAGGTTATTGCAAAATGTTGAGTGTAGTTCCCTGTGCTATACAGTAGTTCCTTGTTGATGATCTATTTTATACATAGCAGTGTGTATGTGTTAATCCCAAACTGTTAATTTATCCCTCCTCCCACCTTTCCCCTTTGGTAATAATAAATTATAAGATTTTATACTTCTCAGAAATGGGGGAGCTGAAAGAGAGGTATCATTTTCAATGGAAAAGCATTTAAAACAAGATTGAAGCTTTAACCAAGATTATTAGATGTACATCCTTGGAAAGAAATCACTTCGTTTCTCTAATATTGACCTGACAAATAAGACAAACCTTTTCACTGAACTTGCTTATAATAAAGTGATGGAAATATCAAATGGAAGTGTTAGAAACATCTTATTTTACCCGAGCCTTATACACTGTTCTATGTTAACTACAGTTTGGCTCACACATCTGTTCATTGAGGTTACAATAGTCTCAATTTCTGTTACTGATCCTCCAGAGTGGACCCCAACAAGTGTCCCCCTGCCCAGTGTCATTGGGGCCAACAGATCGAGACTGAGTTTGGTTCACAAGCAAAGGAAACTTTATATTTTGATCAGAGAATGGAGAGGTGAGAGCATGCACTACCCCGTGGGCTGTGGGCTGGGCTGCTGTGTAGAGATCCTGTCAGAGTCAGTGGGAGGGAGGGGGCGGAGCTCTCGAGGGCCAGGTTGGCTGCAGCTCAGGCTCTATATCGCGGAGTCTGCACTGGGCCCCAGGAGCTGAGGTGTCGACCCAGCCATTCTGCACTAGGAAATCTGGTCTGAAGTGCCGGGTGTGGAACCTCTGCATGCGGGACCCTAGGAGCACGTGAAATTAGACAAAGCACAAAGGATAAAAAAGGTTAGACTTGACTTTATTGCCCAGATTCTATTTTTATCTCCCAGGGATTTTTAATGGGCTTTGCTGGGGACAAACCCCTCCTCTGCCTTTTGTCCCGTTCCTCATTCTTGGAGTGCTGAGGGTGCAGACACTTCTTCTGTAACTGCTGAGTGCTGAGTTGGGAGCCCTAATACCCGGGGGCGAGGGTCAGAGCTTCTCCCCAGCAGCCTCCAGGTGACGTTGATTGTCCCCAGGCCCCCTGCCTCCCTGCTCGTCCACCTGAGCACCAGCATTGGAAGTGTTATAGATTCTAATGACCTTTAAGGGTCCAGGAAAGAGATGTGCAGAGACGCTGTGGGGGCCGGTTTCACCCCGCCCCACATTTGTTCGGCCACCTTAGGCTGACCGTTTCTGCCAGCCTAGATGCTCTGACCAGTAGTCTGCGCTTTCTTCAATTAGGCCCCTGAATTAACGTACAAACAGCACCAGGTGTCAGAGCCCTGCCCGCTCAACTCCCAGACAGTCCAGGGTCAGTGGTGATCAAGGACCATGATGACCACTGAGTCAACAGCCTTTTGAAGTAAACAGGAGTCCAGCCGGTCTTATTGGCCACCATCATCACGGTGTCTGTAGGCTTTTCTATGGTGACAGTGTGATATACGGTTCCCCCGCCAAGATTATTAGCTCCCCTCTGGGTGCAGTAAGTCCTGCAAGCAGTAGTCTACTCTTTTGGGACACACTCTTATTGTTTTATGAGAGAAACTCCAGGTCAAGTGATGTTCACACGAGTCGTCATGGTGCCCTGTTGCCCCTGGTTATCTCTCTGGATGTTGGAGTTGGAGGGCCTCCTCACTCGAGGTCGGTGTGCCCACGGAGCGAACCCTGCAACTTCAGGGCATCGTTGGTGGTTAGGATCACCACGTGGGGTCCTTTTCCCTTAGGAAGGAGGTGGCCTTTTGGGCTGCTGATTTCCAGGTTTTTAGATACCGCCAGTATCTTGGCCAGATGCGGCAGTGGGCCAAGCCCCTTGGTGACCGTAGTTTATCCTACCTGGATGGCATTCTTGCATTGTTCCATTTCAAGTGGTCCCAGTTTTTGCACTAATTCTCCAATGGCGATTCACCTTTCACCGGGAATGTAAAGGTCAAAGGGTTTAGCTAAATTAGGGAGTTCCAGGGCAAGGGTCTGAATTGACTGCTCTTTCCATTCTTGAAAGGCCACTTCTGGATTCTATTCAAAAGGATCATCATCTTTTCCTTTCAGTGTTTCATATAGAGGCCCAGCTAGTAGACTGTAGTTAGGGATCCAGAAGCAGCAAACCCTGGCCTCCCCAGGAACCCCTAAGCTGTCTTCTAGTTTTAGAAAGGGGTAAGGCTGCAAATGGTTTCTTCCCTTTCCTGGGATGGGCTTCTCCGACCTTCTGTGAGAATGAAGCCCAGGCAGGTCACCGCAGTCTGTGATATTTGAGCTTTTTCTTGGACAACTTCTATCCTTTATTGGCTTGGTAGTTCAGAGGCCTCCTTAGTAGGGCTGGCGATCAGAATGTCATCTGCGTACTGAAGGAGGGTTTCCTTTTCCAGAGGTAGAACTTTTAGGTCTTTAGCTAAGCTTTCCCCAAAGATGGTGTGGGAATTTTTGCACCCTTGGGGCAAGACGGCCCGGAAGTATTGTTTTAGTTGTATGTTGAGTCCTGCCACTCACAAGCCAAAATTTCTTGTGACTCTGGGACTAATGGAATACAAAAGAAGGCATCATTGAAGACTAATACAGAATACCATGTCCTGGTGGTTGGTAGAATGACCAGCAGGGTGTAGGAATTAGGAGCAACTGGAGGTATATCCTCGGTGGCTTCACTGACTGTCCTGACATCCTTTACCAGGTCCCCAGCAGCCCATGGGGCTCTCGTGGTCAGACCAATCCCAGAATATGGAGCTCACCTGGGCAGGTACCCCACCCCCACCCCAGCCCACGGGGCTCTCGTGGTCAGGCCCTTCCCAGGATACAGAGCTACCCTTGCAGGTACCATGGCAGGGCTGGGCACACAGGAACCGTGCACATAGCCCTCATTGCAGAGCACCCCCAGCTCACCTGTCGCTCAGAGCTGGCACAGAGCACCTCAGAGCAGGACTTGAACTAACAAACAGCAGCTGCGACAGGTCTGTGACCCTGGGCATCACTCTGTGCGGCCTCCCTCCACCTGGTCTTCCAGAGACTTCCACTGCACCCGGGGCACCAGGCCTCTGTCTCCAACCACCACCCACCCCTCCTCTCCCTGACTCCTGGGTTCCTCTCATAAGGAGAGGGTTTTCTTGAAGTTGTCTCCCACTCATGGGCCAGATAAAATGATTAGAAAACAAGCCAAAGCTGCAGCCCCTTGTCTATCCTGACTCTCAGGAGCCCACACCTGTTCCTTGGACCTGGCCGGTTCAGCAAGTTCCATTTTCTGCAACTGTGAGCCCCTGAGGGGTGATGATTGGCTGACCTGGGCAGCCTTACCGTGCGGGCCAGCCCTCCCCAGGTGTGCCTGGGTTGAGATCAATATAAATACCACTCCAGGCAGCAAGAGCCCCTGCAGCCGTGCCTGACGCCATTTTCTCTGCCCTGTCAGCAGTCTCGGGGCTGGGCTGGTGGGAGGGAGTGAGAGGCCACGGCTTTGTGGGTGGCCCAGTGTGAGTGGGGCTCTGCTGGACTTTCTGCAGCAGTTGCCAGGCTGCCACCTGCTAAAGAAGAGGATGTGTCACCCATACCTGCTGCTGGAATTTCTCCCTGGGCAGAGGTGAGGAAGGAAAAAAGCAGTGGGGGCAGGGACAGGACGGGTATCTCAGTCAGGGAAATGGAAATCTTCCAGAAGAGCACCCAGGGCCAGGACCATCCTGGCTGGCCTGCAGGCACCAAGTCGGCCGGCATGCTGTCACTCGTGTGGCTCTATGGCCCTTCCTCTAGGCTTTCAAGTCCTTGTATATATTCAGGTGTTTTACCTGGGACGGGTGGGAATAGTTCAGCAGCAACTGGCCTGGGGCTCAGCTCACGTTTACTCACAGATGCCTCGGCACGGTGCCCCAGCTTTGCAATGAGGACGCTTGTTGCGTGGGGGCTGCTGGCTGAATGGGAGACGATTCCCCACCACTGGCCAACTTCAGAATTGTTTACAACTGGAGCAAGTGCCCTGATACGGTTTTCCTCTGTGGAACTGGTGGGTTCTGTGTTTTTTTTCTCTTTTTCGTTTTTGGTTCAAGGTAGATTTTATTCCTCTTTTTTGTATTTACAGATATAAGCATGGAAATAATTTATTCATATAAATACATGTATGTGAAGGGAATAATTGTTTTTTCTGTTTTATTTTTTAAATTTTATTTCTTTTTAATTTTGAATTTTATTTTATATTTTTATACAGCAGGTTCTTATTGGTTATCTATTTTATACATATAAATGTATACATGCCAATCCCAGTCTCTCAACTCCTCCCACCACCACCCCCCCAACAGCTTTCCCCCCTTGTTGTCCATACATTTGTTGTCTACATCTGTTGCTCTATTTATGCCTTGCAAAATGGTTAATCTGTACAGTTTTTCTAGGTTCCACATATATGCATGAATATACAAGATTTGTTTTTCTCTTTCTGACTTACTTCACTCTGTATGACAGTCTCTAGATCCATCGACGTCTCTACAAATGACCCAATTTCATTCCTTTTCATGGCTTAGTAATATTCCATTTTATATATGTACCACAGCTTTATGCATTCGTCTGTCTGTGGGCATTTAGGTTGCTTCCATTACCTCGATATTGTAAATAGTGATGCAATGAACATTGCGGTGAATGTCTCGTTTTGATTTATGGTTTTGTCTGGGTATATGTCCAGTACTGGGATTGCTGTATCATATGGTAATTCTATTGTTAGTTTCTTAAGAAACTCCATATTGTTCTCCGTAGTGACTGTATCAATTTATATTCCCAACAATAGTGGAAGAGGGTTCCTTTTCTCCACACCCTTTCCAGCATTTTTGTTTGTAGATTTTCTCATGATGCCCATTCTATCAGGTGTGAGGTGATACCTCATTGTTGAGTCCATTTTGTTGAGCAAGGGGTAGGTCTTGTCTATTACATATTTGGCTTATTGAATGGTATCTGTGCTAATTTCAAACTCTGGTTTTATGCAGCACCCCAACTCACTTTCCCCCTTAAGGAAGCATAAGTTGGTTTTCTAAACTTGAGACCCTGTTCTGTTTTGTAATTCAGTTCATGTGTAGCCAAGTTCACATTCCGTGTATTAGTGATATCTTATGATGTTTCTTTTTCTGTGTGACATATTTCAGTTAGAATCATCATACCTGAATCCACTCATTATGCTGCTATGGGCCTGATGACATAGATTTCATGGCTGAGTGATTTTGCATTGTACATAAGTACCACAACTTCTTTATCCATTTTTCACTTTCTGCGATATTGAACTTGTACCGTAAACGAGGTTCTTGTAAACAGAGCTGTCCCAAACTCTGGGGTGGCTGTGTCTTTTTGATTTTAATTTCCCAAAGCTATAGGACCATAAGTGGAAGTGCCCTAGGCTCTGTTGCTTTGTTTTTTAGATGTTTCAGGAAACACCATACACTTCTCCCGAGTGGCTGTTGGCAATTTACATCCCGCCCATCAGCATAACAAGGCTCCAAGTTCTCCATGGCCTGTCCTGCCTTTCTGGATTTTACACTTTTCTCAGATGGCCCTTTTGACCGGGGGGAAGTGAGAGTTCATTGTAGTGCAGATTTCCTTTGCAAGCTTGCTTGGTTGGCCAAAAAGGGCGTATGTGTTTTTTCCTGAATATATTCAGGAAAAAACGCATACGCCCTTTTTGGCCAAGTGCATCATTGTGGACGTTCTGCCTCTTTTCCTATGCTTTCAATGCAATTCCAGTCTACCTCCTGAAATCGGTTTCCTGCAATTCTGCCCCGCTTTCAAGTCCTCTTGGCAGCCTTACTTCAGTATATTTTTGGACGATAGCTGTCATTGATAACTCTGCAGGTTTGTGAATTACAGTGCCCCTGAGCTCCTTTCTTCAACTCGCTTTCTTGTGACCTGGCCGCAACACCGCAGGATGGCTTCAGGCCCTAATCTGGTTCCGGCACAGCACGCTGAGCCTTTGGTTAATTCCTCTTCCTGGTGGGAAATGAGAGTAAAATTTTCCCGTCCAGACACCTCCAGCTAGTCTCTCATTGGTTCTCGCTATTCCTGTTCATCTTCCGCAGAAATTGCAAACTGGGCCAAACAGGAGGTTAAAGGGACTGACTCTCCAAGTCGGGAGAGTGTTAGTAAAGCGTCTGGAATGTTGCACCCGAGTACCAGGGTACGAAAACTGAGACATATTTGAACACGTCTCCCGATCACATGGTTGATCATACTCTAGGTTCCACATGCATGTTTTAGCTGAAGGAAGAATCCCTGAAACCTGGGTAGTTGAAACCCGTGGAATGGGTACCATGAAATATGACTTCAAAGGGTCTTTGTTTGCTCACCGAACCTCTCCAATCCTATCACTGCTGCATTTATGCCCCTGGACACCCACTTGATTCTCTTTTGGAGATATAGCAATCCATAAGTTTTAAGATACTTACTAGTCAGGTACATTCTTATGCGTTTAATATGCGGTGTTGAGTCCATTTCGTTGAGCAAGGAGTAGCTCTTGTCTATTCCATATTTGGCTTAAGGAACTTTATCTGTGCTCATTTCAATCTCTGGTTTTATGCAGCACCCCAACTCACCTTTACCCTTAAGCAAGCATAAGTTGGTTTTCTAAATTTGAGACCCTGTTCTGTTCTGTAATTCAGTTCCTGTGGAGCCAAGTTTACATTCCGTGTATTACTGATATCTTATGATGTTTCTTTTTCTGTGTGACTTATTTCAGTTAGAATCATCATACCTGAATCCACTCATTGTGCTGCTAAGGGCCTGATGACATAGATTTCATTGCTGAGTGATATTGCTTTGTAAGTAAATACCACAACTTCTTTATCCATTTTTCACGTTCTGCGATGTTGAACTTGTACTGTAAATGAGGTTCTTGTAAACAGAGGCGTTCCAAACTTTGGGGTGGCTGTGTCTTTTTGATTTTAATTTCCCTAAGCTATAGGACCATAAGTGGAAGTGCCCTAGGCTCTGTTGCTTTGTTTTTTAGATGTTTCAGGAAACACCATACACTTCTCCCGAGTGTCTGTTGGCAATTTACATCCCGCCCATCAGCATAACAAGGCTCCCAGTTCTCCATGGCCTGTCCTGCCTTTCTGGATTTTACACTTTTTTCAGATGGCCCTTTTGACCGGGGGGAAGTGAGACTTCATTGTAGTGCAGATTTCCTTTGCAAGCTTGCTTGGTTGGCCAAAAAGGGCGTATGCGTTTTTTCCTGAATATATTCAGGAAAAAACGCATACGCCCTTTTTGGCCAAGTGCATCATTGTGGACGTTCTGCCTCTTTTCCTATGCTTTCAATGCAATTCCAGTCTACCTCCTGAAATCGGTTTCCTGCAATTCTGCCCCGCTTTCAAGTCCTCTTGGCAGCCTTACTTCAGTATATTTTTGGACGATAGCTGTCATTTATAACTCTGCAGGTTTGTGAATTACACTGCCCCTGAGCTCCTTTCTTCAACTCGCTTTCTTTTGAGCTGGCCGCAACACCGCAGGATGGCTTCAGGCCCTAATCTGGTTCCGGCACGGCATGCTGAGCCTTTGGTTAATTCCTCTTCCTGGTGGGAAATGAGAGTTAAATTTGCCCGTCCAGACACCTCCAGCTAGTCTCTCATTGGTTCTCCCTATTTCTGTTCATCTTCCGCAGAAATTGCAAACTGCGACAAACAGGAGGTTAAAGGCGCTGACTCTCCAAGTGGGGAGAGTGTTAGTAAAGCGTCTGGAATGTTGCACCCGAGTACCAGGGGAGGAAAACTGAGACATATTTGAACATGTCTCCCGTTCACACGGTGGATCATACTCTGGGTTCCACATGCATGTTTTAGCTGAAGGAAGAATACCTTAAACCTGGAGAGTTGAGACCCGTGGAATGGGTACCATGCAATATGACTTCAAAGGGTCTTCATTTGCTCACCGAACCTCTCCAATCCTATCACTGCTGCGTTTATGCCCCTGTACACATGCTTGATTCTCTTTCGGAGACATAGCAATCCATAGGTTTTAAGATACTTACTAGTCAGGTACATTCTTAGGCGCTTAATATGGGGTGTTGAGTCCATTTCGTTGAGCAAGGAGTAGCTCTTGTCTATTCCATATTTGGCTTAAGGAACTTTATCTGTGCTCATTTCAATCTCTGGTTTTATGCAGCACCCCAACTCACCTTTACCCTTAAGCAAGCATAAGTTGGTTTTCTAAATTTGAGACCCTGTTCTGTTCTGTAATTCAGTTCCTGTGTAGCCAAGTTTACATTCCGTGTATTACTGATATCTTATGATGTTTCTTTTTCTGTGTGACTTATTTCAGTTAGAATCATCATACCTGAATCCACTCATTGTGCTGCTAAGGGCCTGATGACATAGATTTCATTGCTGAGTGATATTGCTTTGTAAGTAAATACCACAACTACTTTATCCATTTTTCACTTTCTGCGATGTTGAACTTGTATTGTAAACGAGGTTCTTGTAAACAGAGGCGTCCCAAACTTTGGGGTGGCTGTGTCTTTTTGATTTTAATTTCCCTAAGCTATAGGACCATAAGTGGAAGTGCCCTAGGCTCTGTTGCTTTGTTTTTTAGATGTTTCAGGAAACACCATACACTTCTCCCGAGTGTCTGTTGGCAATTTACATCCCGCCCATCAGCATAACAAGGCTCCCAGTTCTCCATGGCCTGTCCTGCCTTTCTGGATTTTACACTTTTTTCAGATGGCCCTTTTGACCGGGGGGAAGTGAGACTTCATTGTAGTGCAGATTTCCTTTGCAAGTTTGCTTGGTTGGCCAAAAAGGGCGTATGCGTTTTTTCCTGAATATATTCAGGAAAAAACGCATACGCCCTTTTTGGCCAAGTGCATCATTGTGGACGTTCTGCCTCTTTTCCTATGCTTTCAATGCAATTCCAGTCTACCTCCTGAAATCGGTTTCCTGCAATTCTGCCCCGCTTTCAAGTCCTCTTGGCAGCCTTACTTCAGTATATTTTTGGACGATAGCTGTCATTTATAACTCTGCAGGTTTGTGAATTACAGTGCCCCTGAGCTCCTTTCTTCAACTCGCTTTCTTTTGAGCTGGCCGCAACACCGCAGGATGGCTTCAGGCCCTAATCTGGTTCCGGCACGGCACGCTGAGCCTTTGGTTAATTCCTCTTCCTGGTGAGAAATGAGAGTTAAATTTGCCCGTCCAGACACCTCCAGCTAGTCTCTCATTGGTTCTCGCTATTCCTGTTCATCTTCCGCAGAAATTGCAAACTGGGCCAAACAGGAGGTTAAAGGGACTGACTCTCCAAGTCGGGAGGGTGTTAGTAAAGCGTCTGGAATGTTGCACCCGAGTACCAGGGTACGAAAACTGAGACATATTTGAACACGTCTCCCGATCACATGGTTGATCATACTCTAGGTTCCACATGCATGTTTTAGCTGAAGGAAGAATACCTTAAACCTGGGTAGTTGAAACCCGTGGAATGGGTACCATGCGATATGACTTCAAAGGGTCTTCATTTGCTCACCGAACCTCTCCAATCCTATCACTGCTGCATTTATGCCCCTGTACACATGCTTGATTCTCTTTCGGAGACATAGCAATCCATAGGTTTTAAGATACTTACTAGTCAGGTACATTCTTAGGCATTTAATATGCGGTGTTGAGTCCATTTCGTTGAGCAAGGAGTAGCTCTTGTCTATTCCATATTTGGCTTAAGGAACTTTATCTGTGTTCATTTCAATCTCTGGTTTTATGCAGCACCCCAACTCACCTTTCCCCTTAAGCAAGCATAAGTTGGTTTTCTAAATTTGAGACCCTGTTCTGTTCTGTAATTCAGTTCCTGTGTAGCCAAGTTTACATTCCGTGTATTACTGATATCTTATGATGTTTCTTTTTCTGTGTGACTTATTTCAGTTAGAATCATCATACCTGAATCCACTCATTGTGCTGCTAAGGGCCTGATGACATAGATTTCATTGCTGAGTGATATTGCTTTGTAAGTAAATACCACAACTTCTTTATCCATTTTTCACTTTCTGCGATGTTGAACTTGTACTGTAAACGAGGTTCTTGTAAACAGAGGCGTCCCAAACTTTGGGGTGGCTGTGTCTTTTTGATTTTAATTTCCCTAAGCTATAGGACCATAAGTGGAAGTGCCCTAGGCTCTGTTGCTTTGTTTTTTAGATGTTTCAGGAAACACCATACACTTCTCCCGAGTGTCTGTTGGCAATTTACATCCCGCCCATCAGCATAACAAGGCTCCCAGTTCTCCATGGCCTGTCCTGTCTTTCTGGATTTTACACTTTTTTCAGATGGCCCTTTTGACCGGGGGGAAGTGAGACTTCATTGTAGTGCAGATTTCCTTTGCAAGCTTGCTTGGTTGGCCAAAAAGGGCGTATGCGTTTTTTCCTGAATATATTCAGGAAAAAACGCATACGCCCTTTTTGGCCAAGTGCATCATTGTGGACGTTCTGCCTCTTTTCCTATGCTTTCAATGCAATTCCAGTCTACCTCCTGAAATCGGTTTCCTGCAATTCTGCCCCGCTTTCAAGTCCTCTTGGCAGCCTTACTTCATTATATTTTTGGACGATAGCTGTCATTTATAACTCTGCAGGTTTGTGAATTACAGTGCCCCTGAGCTCCTTTCTTCAACTCGCTTTCTTTTGAGCTGGCCGCAACACCGCAGGATGGCTTCAGGCCCTAATCTGGTTCCGGCACGGCACGCTGAGCCTTTGGTTAATTCCTCTTCCTGGTGGGAAATGAGAGTTAAATTTGCCCGTCCAGACACCTCCAGCTAGTCTCTCATTGGTTCTCGCTATTCCTGTTCATCTTCCGCAGAAATTGCAAACTGGGCCAAACAGGAGGTTAAAGGGACTGACTCTCCAAGTCGGGAGGGTGTTAGTAAAGCGTCTGGAATGTTGCACCCGAATACCAGGGTACGAAAACTGAGACATATTTGAACACGTCTCCCGATCACATGGTTGATCATACTCTAGGTTCCACATGCATGTTTTAGCTGAAGGAAGAATACCTTAAACCTGGGTAGTTGAAACCCGTGGAATGGGTACCATGCAATATGACTTCAGAGGGTCTTCATTTGCTCACCGAACCTCTCCAATCCTATCACTGCTGCGTTTATGCCCCTGTACACATGCTTGATTCTCTTTCGGAGACATAGCAATCCATAGGTTTTAAGATACTTACTAGTCAGGTACATTCTTAGGCGTTTAATATGCGGTGTTGAGCCCATTTCGTTGAGCAAGGAGTAGCTCTTGTCTATTCCATATTTGGCTTAAGGAACTTTATCTGTGCTCATTTCAATCTCTGGTTTTATGCAGCACCCCAACTCACCTTTACCCTTAAGCAAGCATAAGTTGGTTTTCTAAATTTGAGACCCTGTTCTGTTCTGTAATTCAGTTCCTGTGTAGCCAAGTTTACATTCCGTGTATTACTGATATCTTATGATGTTTCTTTTTCTGTGTGACTTATTTCAGTTAGAATCATCATACCTGAATCCACTCATTGTGCTGCTAAGGGCCTGATGACATAGATTTCATTGCTGAGTGATATTGCTTTGTAAGTAAATACCACAACTTCTTTATCCATTTTTCACTTTCTGCGATGTTGAACTTGTACTGTAAACGAGGTTCTTGTAAACAGAGGCGTCCCAAACTTTGGGGTGGCTGTGTCTTTTTGATTTTAATTTCCCTAAGCTATAGGACCATAAGTGGAAGTGCCCTAGGCTCTGTTGCTTTGTTTTTTAGATGTTTCAGGAAACACCATACACTTCTCCCGAGTGTCTGTTGGCAATTTACATCCCGCCCATCAGCATAACAAGGCTCCCAGTTCTCCATGGCCTGTCCTGCCTTTCTGGATTTTACACTTTTTTCAGATGGCCCTTTTGACCGGGGGGAAGTGAGACTTCATTGTAGTGCAGATTTCCTTTGCAAGCTTGCTTGGTTGGCCAAAAAGGGCGTATGCGTTTTTTCCTGAATATATTCAGGAAAAAACGCATACGCCCTTTTTGGCCAAGTGCATCATTGTGGACGTTCTGCCTCTTTTCCTATGCTTTCAATGCAATTCCAGTCTACCTCCTGAAATCGGTTTCCTGCAATTCTGCCCCGCTTTCAAGTCCTCTTGGCAGCCTTACTTCAGTATATTTTTGGACGATAGCTGTCATTTATAACTCTGCAGGTTTGTGAATTACAGTGCCCCTGAGCTCCTTTCTTCAACTCGCTTTCTTTTGAGCTGGCCGCAACACCGCAGGATGGCTTCAGGCCCTAATCTGGTTCCGGCACGGCACGCTGAGCCTTTGGTTAATTCCTCTTCCTGGTGGGAAATGAGAGTTAAATTTGCCCGTCCAGACACCTCCAGCTAGTCTCTCATTGGTTCTCGCTATTCCTGTTCATCTTCCGCAGAAATTGCAAACTGGGCCAAACAGGAGGTTAAAGGGACTGACTCTCCAAGTCGGGAGGGTGTTAGTAAAGCGTCTGGAATGTTGCACCCGAGTACCAGGGTACGAAAACTGAGACATATTTGAACACGTCTCCCGATCACATGGTTGATCATACTCTAGGTTCCACATGCATGTTTTAGCTGAAGGAAGAATACCTTAAACCTGGGTAGTTGAAACCCGTGGAATGGGTACCATGCGATATGACTTCAAAGGGTCTTCATTTGCTCACCGAACCTCTCCAATCCTATCACTGCTGCGTTTATGCCCCTGTACACATGCTTGATTCTCTTTCGGAGACATAGCAATCCATAGGTTTTAAGATACTTACTAGTCAGGTACATTCTTAGGCGCTTAATATGGGGTGTTGAGTCCATTTCGTTGAGCAAGGAGTAGCTCTTGTCTATTCCATATTTGGCTTAAGGAACTTTATCTGTGCTCATTTCAATCTCTGGTTTTATGCAGCACCCCAACTCACCTTTACCCTTAAGCAAGCATAAGTTGGTTTTCTAAATTTGAGACCCTGTTCTGTTCTGTAATTCAGTTCCTGTGTAGCCAAGTTTACATTCCGTGTATTACTGATATCTTATGATGTTTCTTTTTCTGTGTGACTTATTTCAGTTAGAATCATCATACCTGAATCCACTCATTGTGCTGCTAAGGGCCTGATGACATAGATTTCATTGCTGAGTGATATTGCTTTGTAAGTAAATACCACAACTACTTTATCCATTTTTCACTTTCTGCGATGTTGAACTTGTATTGTAAACGAGGTTCTTGTAAACAGAGGCGTCCCAAACTTTGGGGTGGCTGTGTCTTTTTGATTTTAATTTCCCTAAGCTATAGGACCATAAGTGGAAGTGCCCTAGGCTCTGTTGCTTTGTTTTTTAGATGTTTCAGGAAACACCATACACTTCTCCCGAGTGTCTGTTGGCAATTTACATCCCGCCCATCAGCATAACAAGGCTCCCAGTTCTCCATGGCCTGTCCTGCCTTTCTGGATTTTACACTTTTTTCAGATGGCCCTTTTGACCGGGGGGAAGTGAGACTTCATTGTAGTGCAGATTTCCTTTGCAAGTTTGCTTGGTTGGCCAAAAAGTGCGTATGCGTTTTTTCCTGAATATATTCAGGAAAAAACGCATACGCCCTTTTTGGCCAAGTGCATCATTGTGGACGTTCTGCCTCTTTTCCTATGCTTTCAATGCAATTCCAGTCTACCTCCTGAAATCGGTTTCCTGCAATTCTGCCCCGCTTTCAAGTCCTCTTGGCAGCCTTACTTCAGTATATTTTTGGACGATAGCTGTCATTTATAACTCTGCAGGTTTGTGAATTACAGTGCCCCTGAGCTCCTTTCTTCAACTCGCTTTCTTTTGAGCTGGCCGCAACACCGCAGGATGGCTTCAGGCCCTAATCTGGTTCCGGCACGGCACGCTGAGCCTTTGGTTAATTCCTCTTCCTGGTGGGAAATGAGAGTTAAATTTGCCCGTCCAGACACCTCCAGCTAGTCTCTCATTGGTTCTCGCTATTCCTGTTCATCTTCCGCAGAAATTGCAAACTGGGCCAAACAGGAGGTTAAAGGGACTGACTCTCCAAGTCGGGAGGGTGTTAGTAAAGCGTCTGGAATGTTGCACCCGAGTACCAGGGTACGAAAACTGAGACATATTTGAACACGTCTCCCGATCACATGGTTGATCATACTCTAGGTTCCACATGCATGTTTTAGCTGAAGGAAGAATACCTTAAACCTGGGTAGTTGAAACCCGTGGAATGGGTACCATGCGATATGACTTCAAAGGGTCTTCATTTGCTCACCGAACCTCTCCAATCCTATCACTGCTGCGTTTATGCCCCTGTACACATGCTTGATTCTCTTTCGGAGACATAGCAATCCATAGGTTTTTAGATACTTACTAGTCAGGTACATTCTTAGGCATTTAATATGCGGTGTTGAGTCCATTTCGTTGAGCAAGGAGTAGCTCTTGTCTATTCCATATTTGGCTTAAGGAACTTTATCTGTGTTCATTTCAATCTCTGGTTTTATGCAGCACCCCAACTCACCTTTCCCCTTAAGCAAGCATAAGTTGGTTTTCTAAATTTGAGACCCTGTTCTGTTCTGTAATTCAGTTCCTGTGTAGCCAAGTTTACATTCCGTGTATTACTGATATCTTATGATGTTTCTTTTTCTGTGTGACTTATTTCAGTTAGAATCATCATACCTGAATCCACTCATTGTGCTGCTAAGGGCCTGATGACATAGATTTCATTGCTGAGTGATATTGCTTTGTAAGTAAATACCACAACTTCTTTATCCATTTTTCACTTTCTGCGATGTTGAACTTGTACTGTAAACGAGGTTCTTGTAAACAGAGGCGTCCCAAACTTTGGGGTGGCTGTGTCTTTTTGATTTTAATTTCCCTAAGCTATAGGACCATAAGTGGAAGTGCCCTAGGCTCTGTTGCTTTGTTTTTTAGATGTTTCAGGAAACACCATACACTTCTCCCGAGTGTCTGTTGGCAATTTACATCCCGCCCATCAGCATAACAAGGCTCCCAGTTCTCCATGGCCTGTCCTGTCTTTCTGGATTTTACACTTTTTTCAGATGGCCCTTTTGACCGGGGGGAAGTGAGACTTCATTGTAGTGCAGATTTCCTTTGCAAGCTTGCTTGGTTGGCCAAAAAGGGCGTATGCGTTTTTTCCTGAATATATTCAGGAAAAAACGCATACGCCCTTTTTGGCCAAGTGCATCATTGTGGACGTTCTGCCTCTTTTCCTATGCTTTCAATGCAATTCCAGTCTACCTCCTGAAATCGGTTTCCTGCAATTCTGCCCCGCTTTCAAGTCCTCTTGGCAGCCTTACTTCAGTATATTTTTGGACGATAGCTGTCATTTATAACTCTGCAGGTTTGTGAATTACAGTGCCCCTGAGCTCCTTTCTTCAACTCGCTTTCTTTTGAGCTGGCCGCAACACCGCAGGATGGCTTCAGGCCCTAATCTGGTTCCGGCACGGCACGCTGAGCCTTTGGTTAATTCCTCTTCCTGGTGGGAAATGAGAGTTAAATTTGCCCGTCCAGACACCTCCAGCTAGTCTCTCATTGGTTCTCGCTATTCCTGTTCATCTTCCGCAGAAATTGCAAACTGGGCAAAACAGGAGGTTAAAGGGACTGACTCTCCAAGTCGGGAGGGTGTTAGTAAAGCGTCTGGAATGTTGCACCCGAGTACCAGGGTACGAAAACTGAGACATATTTGAACACGTCTCCCGATCACATGGTTGATCATACTCTAGGTTCCACATGCATGTTTTAGCTGAAGGAAGAATACCTTAAACCTGGGTATTTGAAACCCGTGGAATGGGTACCATGCGATATGACTTCAAAGGGTCTTCATTTGCTCACCGAACCTCTCCAATCCTATCACTGCTGCGTTTATGCCCCTGTACACATGCTTGATTCTCTTTCGGAGACATAGCAATCCATAGGTTTTAAGATACTTACTAGTCAGGTACATTCTTAGGCATTTAATATGCGGTGTTGAGTCCATTTCGTTGAGCAAGGAGTAGCTCTTGTCTATTCCATATTTGGCTTAAGGAACTTTATCTGTGTTCATTTCAATCTCTGGTTTTATGCAGCACCCCAACTCACCTTTACCCTTAAGCAAGCATAAGTTGGTTTTCTAAATTTGAGACCCTGTTCTGTTCTGTAATTCAGTTCCTGTGTAGCCAAGTTTACATTCCGTGTATTACTGATATCTTATGATGTTTCTTTTTCTGTGTGACTTATTTCAGTTAGAATCATCATACCTGAATCCACTCATTGTGCTGCTAAGGGCCTGATGACATAGATTTCATTGCTGAGTGATATTGCTTTGTAAGTAAATACCACAACTTCTTTATCCATTTTTCACTTTCTGCGATGTTGAACTTGTACTGTAAACGAGGTTCTTGTAAACAGAGGCGTCCCAAACTTTGGGGTGGCTGTGTCTTTTTGATTTTAATTTCCCTAAGCTATAGGACCATAAGTGGAAGTGCCCTAGGCTCTGTTGCTTTGTTTTTTAGATGTTTCAGGAAACACCATACACTTCTCCCGAGTGTCTGTTGGCAATTTACATCCCGCCCATCAGCATAACAAGGCTCCCAGTTCTCCATGGCCTGTCCTGCCTTTCTGGATTTTACACTTTTTTCAGATGGCCCTTTTGACCGGGGGGAAGTGAGACTTCATTGTAGTGCAGATTTCCTTTGCAAGCTTGCTTGGTTGGCCAAAAAGGGCGTATGCGTTTTTTCCTGAATATATTCAGGAAAAAACGCATACGCCCTTTATGGCCAAGTGCATCATTGTGGACGTTCTGCCTCTTTTCCTATGCTTTCAATGCAATTCCAGTCTACCTCCTGAAATCGGTTTCCTGCAATTCTGCCCCGCTTTCAAGTCCTCTTGGCAGCCTTACTTCAGTATATTTTTGGACGATAGCTGTCATTTATAACTCTGCAGGTTTGTGAATTACAGTGCCCCTGAGCTCCTTTCTTCAACTCGCTTTCTTGTGACCTGGCCGCAACACCGCAGGATGGCTTCAGGCCCTAATCTGGTTCCGGCACGGCACGCTGAGCCTTTGGTTAATTCCTCTTCCTGGTGGGAAATGAGAGTTAAATTTGCCCGTCCAGACACCTCCAGCTAGTCTCTCATTGGTTCTCGCTATTCCTGTTCATCTTCCGCAGAAATTGCAAACTGGGCCAAACAGGAGGTTAAAGGGACTGACTCTCCAAGTCGGGAGGGTGTTAGTAAAGCGTCTGGAATGTTGCACCCGAGTACCAGGGTACGAAAACTGAGACATATTT
Source organism: Pseudorca crassidens (assembly GCF_039906515.1). NCBI lineage: Eukaryota > Metazoa > Chordata > Mammalia > Artiodactyla > Delphinidae > Pseudorca > Pseudorca crassidens. The sequence continues at coordinate 331,533 of NW_027136052.1, read as the reverse complement.
GAACACGTCTCCCGATCACATGGTTGATCATACTCTAGGTTCCACATGCATGTTTTAGCTGAAGGAAGAATACCTTAAACCTGGGTAGTTGAAACCCGTGGAATGGGTACCATGCAATATGACTTCAAAGGGTCTTCATTTGCTCACCGAACCTCTCCAATCCTATCACTGCTGCGTTTATGCCCCTGTACACATGCTTGATTCTCTTTCGGAGACATAGCAATCCATAGGTTTTAAGATACTTACTAGTCAGGTACATTCTTAGGCATTTAATATGCGGTGTTGAGTCCATTTCGTTGAGCAAGGAGTAGCTCTTGTCTATTCCATATTTGGCTTAAGGAACTTTATCTGTGCTCATTTCAATCTCTGGTTTTATGCAGCACCCCAACTCACCTTTACCCTTAAGCAAGCATAAGTTGGTTTTCTAAATTTGAGACCCTGTTCTGTTCTGTAATTCAGTTCCTGTGTAGCCAAGTTTACATTCCGTGTATTACTGATATCTTATGATGTTTCTTTTTCTGTGTGACTTATTTCAGTTAGAATCATCATACCTGAATCCACTCATTGTGCTGCTAAGGGCCTGATGACATAGATTTCATTGCTGAGTGATATTGCTTTGTAAGTAAATATCACAACTTCTTTATCCATTTTTCACTTTCTGCGATGTTGAACTTGTACTGTAAACGAGGTTCTTGTAAACAGAGGCGTCCCAAACTTTGGGGTGGCTGTGTCTTTTTGATTTTAATTTCCCTAAGCTATAGGACCATAAGTGGAAGTGCCCTAGGCTCTGTTGCTTTGTTTTTTAGATGTTTCAGGAAACACCATACACTTCTCCCGAGTGTCTGTTGGCAATTTACATCCCGCCCATCAGCATAACAAGGCTCCCAGTTCTCCATGGCCTGTCCTGCCTTTCTGGATTTTACACTTTTTTCAGATGGCCCTTTTGACCGGGGGGAAGTGAGACTTCATTGTAGTGCAGATTTCCTTTGCAAGCTTGCTTGGTTGGCCAAAAAGGGCGTATGCGTTTTTTCCTGAATATATTCAGGAAAAAACGCATACGCCCTTTTTGGCCAAGTGCATCATTGTGGACGTTCTGCCTCTTTTCCTATGCTTTCAATGCAATTCCAGTCTGCCTCCTGAAATCGGTTTCCTGCAATTCTGCCCCGCTTTCAAGTCCTCTTGGCAGCCTTACTTCAGTATATTTTTGGACGATAGCTGTCATTTATAACTCTGCAGGTTTGTGAATTACAGTGCCCCTGAGCTCCTTTCTTCAACTCGCTTTCTTTTGAGCTGGCCGCAACACCGCAGGATGGCTTCAGGCCCTAATCTGGTTCCGGCACGGCACGCTGAGCCTTTGGTTAATTCCTCTTCCTGGTGGGAAATGAGAGTTAAATTTGCCCGTCCAGACACCTCCAGCTAGTCTCTCATTGGTTCTCGCTATTCCTGTTCATCTTCCGCAGAAATTGCAAACTGGGCCAAACAGGAGGTTAAAGGGACTGACTCTCCAAGTCGGGAGGGTGTTAGTAAAGCGTCTGGAATGTTGCACCCGAGTACCAGGGTACGAAAACTGAGACATATTTGAACACGTCTCCCGATCACATGGTTGATCATACTCTAGGTTCCACATGCATGTTTTAGCTGAAGGAAGAATACCTTAAACCTGGGTAGTTGAAACCCGTGGAATGGGTACCATGCAATATGACTTCAAAGGGTCTTCATTTGCTCACCGAACCTCTCCAATCCTATCACTGCTGCGTTTATGCCCCTGTACACATGCTTGATTCTCTTTCGGAGACATAGCAATCCATAGGTTTTAAGATACTTACTAGTCAGGTACATTCTTAGGCGTTTAATATGCGGTGTTGAGTCCATTTCGTTGAGCAAGGAGTAGCTCTTGTCTATTCCATATTTGGCTTAAGGAACTTTATCTGTGTTCATTTCAATCTCTGGTTTTATGCAGCACCCCAACTCACCTTTACCCTTAAGCAAGCATAAGTTGGTTTTCTAAATTTGAGACCCTGTTCTGTTCTCTAATACAGTTCCTGTGTAGCCAAGTTTACATTCCGTGTATTACTGATATCTTATGATGTTTCTTTTTCTGTGTGACTTATTTCAGTTAGAATCATCATACCTGAATCCACTCATTGTGCTGCTAAGGGCCTGATGACATAGATTTCATTGCTGAGTGATATTGCTTTGTAAGTAAATACCACAACTTCTTTATCCATTTTTCACTTTCTGCGATGTTGAACTTGTACGGTAAACGAGGTTCTTGTAAACAGAGGCGTCCCAAACTTTGGGGTGGCTGTGTCTTTTTGATTTTAATTTCCCTAAGCTATAGGACCATAAGTGGAAGTGCCCTAGGCTCTGTTGCTTTGTTTTTTAGATGTTTCAGGAAACACCATACACTTCTCCCGAGTGTCTGTTGGCAATTTACATCCTGCCCATCAGCATAACAAGGCTCCCAGTTCTCCATGGCCTGTCCTGCCTTTCTGGAGTTTACACTTTTTTCAGATGGCCCTTTTGACCGGGGGGAAGTGAGACTTCATTGTAGTGCAGATTTCCTTTGCAAGCTTGCTTGGTTGGCCAAAAAGGGCGTATGCGTTTTTTCCTGAATATATTCAGGAAAAAACGCATACGCCCTTTTTGGCCAAGTGCATCATTGTGGACGTTCTGCCTCTTTTCCTATGCTTTCAATGCAATTCCAGTCTACCTCCTGAAATCGGTTTCCTGCAATTCTGCCCCGCTTTCAAGTCCTCTTGGCAGCCTTACTTCAGTATATTTTTGGACGATAGCTGTCATTTATAACTCTGTAGGTTTGTGAATTACAGTGCCCCTGAGCTCCTTTCTTCAACTCGCTTTCTTTTGAGCTGGCCGCAACACCGCAGGATGGCTTCAGGCCCTAATCTGGTTCCGGCACGGCACGCTGAGCCTTTGGTTAATTCCTCTTCCTGGTGGGAAATGAGAGTTAAATTTGCCCGTCCAGACACGTCCAGCTAGTCTCTCATTGGTTCTCGCTATTCCTGTTCATCTTCCGCAGAAATTGCAAACTGGGCCAAACAGGAGGTTAAAGGGACTGACTCTCCAAGTCGGGAGGGTGTTAGTAAAGTGTCTGGAATGTTGCACCCGAGTACCAGGGTACGAAAACTGAGACATATTTGAACACGTCTCCCGATCACATGGTTGATCATACTCTAGGTTCCACATGCATGTTTTAGCTGAAGGAAGAATACCTTAAACCTGGGTAGTTGAAACCCGTGGAATGGGTACCATGCAATATGACTTCAAAGGGTCTTCATTTGCTCACCGAACCTCTCCAATCCTATCACTGCTGCGTTTATGCCCCTGTACACATGCTTGATTCTCTTTCGGAGACATAGCAATCCATAGGTTGTAAGATACTTACTAGTCAGGTACATACTTAGGCATTTAATATGCGGTGTTGAGTCCATTTCGTTGAGCAAGGAGTAGCTCTTGTCTATTCCATATTTGGCTTAAGGAACTTTATCTGTGCTCATTTCAATCTCTGGTTTTATGCAGCACCCCAACTCACCTTTCCCCTTAAGCAAGCATAAGTTGGTTTTCTAAATTTGAGACCCTGTTCTGTTCTGTAATTCAGTTCCTGTGTAGCCAAGTTTACATTCCGTGTATTACTGATATCTTATGATGTTTCTTTTTCTGTGTGACTTATTTCAGTTAGAATCATCATACCTGAATCCACTCATTGTGCTACTAAGGGCCTGATGACATAGATTTCATTGCTGAGTGATATTGCTTTGTAAGTAAATACCACAACTTCTTTATCCATTTTTCACTTTCTGTGATGTTGAACTTGTACTGTAAACGAGGTTCTTGTAAACAGAGGCATCCCAAACTTTGGGGTGGCTGTGTCTTTTTGATTTTAATTTCCCTAAGCTATAGGACCATAAGTGGAAGTGCCCTAGGCTCTGTTGCTTTGTTTTTTAGATGTTTCAGGAAACACCATACACTTCTCCCGAGTGTCTGTTGGCAATTTACATCCCGCCCATCAGCATAACAAGGCTCCCAGTTCTCCATGGCCTGTCCTGCCTTTCTGGATTTTACACTTTTTTCAGATGGCCCTTTTGACCGGGGGGAAGTGAGACTTCATTGTAGTGCAGATTTCCTTTGCAAGCTTGCTTGGTTGGCCAAAAAGGGCGTATGCGTTTTTTCCTGAATATATTCAGGAAAAAACGCATACGCCCTTTTTGGCCAAGTGCATCATTGTGGACGTTCTGCCTCTTTTCCTATGCTTTCAATGCAATTCCAGTCTGCCTCCTGAAATCGGTTTCCTGCAATTCTGCCCCGCTTTCAAGTCCTCTTGGCAGCCTTACTTCAGTATATTTTTGGACGATAGCTGTCATTTATAACTCTGCAGGTTTGTGAATTACAGTGCCCCTGAGCTCCTTTCTTCAACTCGCTTTCTTTTGAGCTGGCCGCAACACCGCAGGATGGCTTCAGGCCCTAATCTGGTTCCGGCACGGCACGCTGAGCCTTTGGTTAATTCCTCTTCCTGGTGGGAAATGAGAGTTAAATTTGCCCGTCCAGACACCTCCAGCTAGTCTCTCATTGGTTCTCGCTATTCCTGTTCATCTTCCGCAGAAATTGCAAACTGGGCCAAACAGGAGGTTAAAGGGACTGACTCTCCAAGTCGGGAGGGTGTTAGTAAAGCGTCTGGAATGTTGCACCCGAGTACCAGGGTACGAAAACTGAGACATATTTGAACACGTCTCCCGATCACATGGTTGATCATACTCTAGGTTCCACATGCATGTTTTAGCTGAAGGAAGAATACCTTAAACCTGGGTAGTTGAAACCCGTGGAATGGGTACCATGCAATATGACTTCAAAGGGTCTTCATTTGCTCACCGAACCTCTCCAATCCTATCACTGCTGCGTTTATGCCCCTGTACACATGCTTGATTCTCTTTCGGAGACATAGCAATCCATAGGTTTTAAGATACTTACTAGTCAGGTACATTCTTAGGCATTTAATATGCGGTGTTGAGTCCATTTCGTTGAGCAAGGAGTAGCTCTTGTCTATTCCATATTTGGCTTAAGGAACTTTATCTGTGCTCATTTCAATCTCTGGTTTTATGCAGCACCCCAACTCACCTTTCCCCTTAAGCAAGCATAAGTTGGTTTTCTAAATTTGAGACCCTGTTCTGTTCTGTAATTCAGTTCCTGTGTAGCCAAGTTTACATTCTGTGTATTACTGATATCTTATGATGTTTCTTTTTCTGTGTGACTTATTTCAGTTAGAATCATCATACCTGAATCCACTCATTGTGCTGCTAAGGGCCTGATGACATAGATTTCATTGCTGAGTGATATTGCTTTGTAAGTAAATACCACAACTTCTTTATCCATTTTTCACTTTCTGCGATGTTGAACTTGTACTGTAAACGAGGTTCTTGTAAACAGAGGCGTCCCAAACTTTGAGGTGGCTGTGTCTTTTTGATTTTAATTTCCCTAAGCTATAGGACCATAAGTGGAAGTGCCCTAGGCTCTGTTGCTTTGTTTTTTAGATGTTTCAGGAAACACCATACACTTCTCCCGAGTGTCTGTTGGCAATTTACATCCCGCCCATCAGCATAACAAGGCTCCCAGTTCTCCATGGCCTGTCCTGTCTTTCTGGATTTTACACTTTTTTCAGATGGCCCTTTTGACCGGGGGGAAGTGAGACTTCATTGTAGTGCAGATTTCCTTTGCAAGCTTGCTTGGTTGGCCAAAAAGGGCGTATGCGTTTTTTCCTGAATATATTCAGGAAAAAACGCATACACCCTTTTTGGCCAAGTGCATCATTGTGGACGTTCTGCCTCTTTTCCTATGCTTTCAGTGCAATTCCAGTCTACCTCCTGAAATCGGTTTCCTGCAATTCTGCCCCGCTTTCAAGTCTTCTTGGCAGCCTTACTTCAGTATATTTTTGGACGATAGCTGTCATTTATAACTCTGCAGGTTTGTGAATTACAGTGCCCCTGAGCTCCTTTCTTCAACTCGCTTTCTTTTGAGCTGGCCGCAACACCGCAGGATGGCTTCAGGCCCTAATCTGGTTCCGGCATGGCACGCTGAGCCTTTGGTTAATTCCTCTTCCTGGTGGGAAATGAGAGTTAAATTTGCCCGTCCAGACACCTCCAGCTAGTCTCTCATTGGTTCTCGCTATTCCTGTTCATCTTCCGCAGAAATTGCAAACTGGGCCAAACAGGAGGTTAAAGGGACTGACTCTCCAAGTCGGGAGGGTGTTAGTAAAGCGTCTGGAATGTTGCACCCGAGTACCAGGGTACGAAAACTGAGACATATTTGAACACGTCTCCCGATCACATGGTTAATCATACTCTAGGTTCCACATGCATGTTTTAGCTGAAGGAAGAATACCTTAAACCTGGGTAGTTGAAACCCGTGGAATGGGTACCATGCAATATGACTTCAAAGGGTCTTCATTTGCTCACCGAACCTCTCCAATCCTATCACTGCTGCGTTTATGCCCCTGTACACATGCTTGATTCTCTTTCGGAGACATAGCAATCCATAGGTTTTAAGATACTTACTAGTCAGGTACATTCTTAGGCATTTAATATGCGGTGTTGTGTCCATTTCGTTGAGCAAGGAGTAGCTCTTGTCTATTCCATATTTGGCTTAAGGAACTTTATCTGTGCTCATTTCAATCTCTGGTTTTATGCAGCACCCCAACTCACCTTTACCCTTAAGCAAGCATAAGTTGGTTTTCTAAATTTGAGACCCTGTTCTGTTCTGTAATTCAGTTCCTGTGTAGCCAAGTTTACATTCTGTGTATTACTGATATCTTATGATGTTTCTTTTTCTGTGTGACTTATTTCAGTTAGAATCATCATACCTGAATACACTCATTGTGCTGCTAAGGGCCTGATGACATAGATTTCATTGCTGAGTGATATTGCTTTGTAAGTAAATACCACAACTTCTTTATCCATTTTTCACTTTCTGCGATGTTGAACTTGTACTGTAAACGAGGTTCTTGTAAACAGAGGCGTCCCAAACTTTGGGGTGGCTGTGTCTTTTTGATTTTAATTTCCCTAAGCTATAGGACCATAAGTGGAAGTGCCCTAGGCTCTGTTGCTTTGTTTTTTAGATGTTTCAGGAAACACCATACACTTCTCCCGAGTGTCTGTTGGCAATTTACATCCCGCCCATCAGCATAACAAGGCTCCCAGTTCTCCATGGCCTGTCCTGCCTTTCTGGATTTTACACTTTTTTCAGATGGCCCTTTTGACCGGGGGGAAGTGAGACTTCATTGTAGTGCAGATTTCCTTTGCAAGCTTGCTTGGTTGGCCAAAAAGGGCGTATGCGTTTTTTCCTGAATATATTCAGGAAAAAACGCATACGCCCTTTTTGGCCAAGTGCATCATTGTGGACGTTCTGCCTCTTTTCCTATGCTTTCAATGCAATTCCAGTCTGCCTCCTGAAATCGGTTTCCTGCAATTCTGCCCCGCTTTCAAGTCCTCTTGGCAGCCTTACTTCAGTATATTTTTGGACGATAGCTGTCATTTATAACTCTGCAGGTTTGTGAATTACAGTGCCCCTGAGCTCCTTTCTTCAACTCGCTTTCTTTTGAGCTGGCCGCAACACCGCAGGATGGCTTCAGGCCCTAATCTGGTTCCGGCACGGCACGCTGAGCCTTTGGTTAATTCCTCTTCCTGGTGGGAAATGAGAGTTAAATTTGCCCGTCCAGACACCTCCAGATAGTCTCTCATTGGTTCTCGCTATTCCTGTTCATCTTCCGCAGAAATTGCAAACTGGGCCAAACAGGAGGTTAAAGGGACTGACTCTCCAAGTCGGGAGGGTGTTAGTAAAGCGTCTGGAATGTTGCACCCGAGTACCAGGGTACGAAAACTGAGACATATTTGAACAGGTCTCCCGATCACATGGTTGATCATACTCTAGGTTCCACATGCATGTTTTAGCTGAAGGAAGAATACCTTAAACCTGGGTAGTTGAAACCCGTGGAATGGGTACCATGCAATATGACTTCAAAGGGTCTTCATTTGCTCACCGAACCTCTCCAATCCTATCACTGCTGCGTTTATGCCCCTGTACACATGCTTGATTCTCTTTCGGAGACATAGCAATCCATAGGTTTTAAGATACTTACTAGTCAGGTACATTCTTAGGCGCTTAATATGGGGTGTTGAGTCCATTTCGTTGAGCAAGGAGTAGCTCTTGTCTATTCCATATTTGGCTTAAGGAACTTTATCTGTGCTCATTTCAATCTCTGGTTTTATGCAGCACCCCAACTCACCTTTCCCCTTAAGCAAGCATAAGTTGGTTTTCTAAATTTGAGACCCTGTTCTGTTCTGTAATTCAGTTCCTGTGTAGCCAAGTTTACATTCCGTGTATTACTGATATCTTATGATGTTTCTTTTTCTGTGTGACTTATTTCAGTTAGAATCATCATACCTGAATCCACTCATTGTGCTGCTAAGGGCCTGATGACATAGATTTCATTGCTGAGTGATATTGCTTTGTAAGTAAATACCACAACTTCTTTATCCATTTTTCACTTTCTGCGATGTTGAACTTGTACTGTAAACGAGGTTCTTGTAAACAGAGGCGTCCCAAACTTTGGGGTGGCTGTGTCTTTTTGATTTTAATTTCCCTAAGCTATAGGACCATAAGTGGAAGTGCCCTAGGCTCTGTTGCTTTGTTTTTTAGATGTTTCAGGAAACACCATACACTTCTCCCGAGTGTCTGTTGGCAATTTACATCCCGCCCATCAGCATAACAAGGCTCCCAGTTCTCCATGGCCTGTCCTGCCTTTCTGGATTTTACACTTTTTTCAGATGGCCCTTTTGACCGGGGGGAAGTGAGACTTCATTGTAGTGCAGATTTCCTTTGCAAGCTTGCTTGGTTGGCCAAAAAGGGCGTATGCGTTTTTTCCTGAATATATTCAGGAAAAAACGCATACGCCCTTTTTGGCCAAGTGCATCATTGTGGACGTTCTGCCTCTTTTCCTATGCTTTCAATGCAATTCCAGTCTGCCTCCTGAAATCGGTTTCCTGCAATTCTGCCCCGCTTTCAAGTCCTCTTGGCAGCCTTACTTCAGTATATTTTTGGACGATAGCTGTCATTTATAACTCTGCAGGTTTGTGAATTACAGTGCCCCTGAGCTCCTTTCTTCAACTCGCTTTCTTTTGAGCTGGCCGCAACACCGCAGGATGGCTTCAGGCCCTAATCTGGTTCCGGCACGGCACGCTGAGCCTTTGGTTAATTCCTCTTCCTGGTGGGAAATGAGAGTTAAATTTGCCCGTCCAGACACCTCCAGCTAGTCTCTCATTGGTTCTCGCTATTCCTGTTCATCTTCCGCAGAAATTGCAAACTGGGCCAAACAGGAGGTTAAAGGGACTGACTCTCCAAGTCGGGAGGGTGTTAGTAAAGCGTCTGGAATGTTGCACCCGAGTACCAGGGTACGAAAACTGAGACATATTTGAACACGTCTCCCGATCACATGGTTGATCATACTCTAGGTTCCACATGCATGTTTTAGCTGAAGGAAGAATACCTTAAACCTGGGTAGTTGAAACCCGTGGAATGGGTACCATGCAATATGACTTCAAAGGGTCTTCATTTGCTCACCGAACCTCTCCAATCCTATCACTGCTGCGTTTATGCCCCTGTACACATGCTTGATTCTCTTTCGGAGACATAGCAATCCATAGGTTTTAAGATACTTACTAGTCAGGTACATTCTTAGGCATTTAATATGCGGTGTTGAGTCCATTTCGTTGAGCAAGGAGTAGCTCTTGTCTATTCCATATTTGGCTTAAGGAACTTTATCTGTGCTCATTTCAATCTCTGGTTTTATGCAGCACCCCAACTCACCTTTACCCTTAAGCAAGCATAAGTTGGTTTTCTAAATTTGAGACCCTGTTCTGTTCTGTAATTCAGTTCCTGTGTAGCCAAGTTTACATTCCGTGTATTACTGATATCTTATGATGTTTCTTTTTCTGTGTGACTTATTTCAGTTAGAATCATCATACCTGAATCCACTCATTGTGCTGCTAAGGGCCTGATGACATAGATTTCATTGCTGAGTGATATTGCTTTGTAAGTAAATACCACAACTTCTTTATCCATTTTTCACTTTCTGCGATGTTGAACTTGTACTGTAAACGAGGTTCTTGTAAACAGAGGCGTCCCAAACTTTGGGGTGGCTGTGTCTTTTTGATTTTAATTTCCCTAAGCTATAGGACCATAAGTGGAAGTGCCCTAGGCTCTGTTGCTTTGTTTTTTAGATGTTTCAGGAAACACCATACACTTCTCCCGAGTGTCTGTTGGCAATTTACATCCCGCCCATCAGCATAACAAGGCTCCCAGTTCTCCATGGCCTGTCCTGCCTTTCTGGATTTTACACTTTTTTCAGATGGCCCTTTTGACCGGGGGGAAGTGAGACTTCATTGTAGTGCAGATTTCCTTTGCAAGCTTGCTTGGTTGGCCAAAAAGGGCGTATGCGTTTTTTCCTGAATATATTCAGGAAAAAACGCATACGCCCTTTTTGGCCAAGTGCATCATTGTGGACGTTCTGCCTCTTTTCCTATGCTTTCAATGCAATTCCAGTCTGCCTCCTGAAATCGGTTTCCTGCAATTCTGCCCCGCTTTCAAGTGCTCTTGGCAGCCTTACTTCAGTATATTTTTGGACGATAGCTGTCATTTATAACTCTGCAGGTTTGTGAATTACAGTGCCCCTGAGCTCCTTTCTTCAACTCGCTTTCTTGTGACCTGGCCGCAACACCGCAGGATGGCTTCAGGCCCTAATCTGGTTCCGGCATGGCACGCTGAGCCTTTGGTTAATTCCTCTTCCTGGTGGGAAATGAGAGTTAAATTTGCCCGTCCAGACACCTCCAGCTAGTCTCTCATTGGTTCTCGCTATTCCTGTTCATCTTCCGCAGAAATTGCAAACTGGGCCAAATAGGAGGTTAAAGGGACTGACTCTCCAAGTCGGGAGGGTGTTAGTAAAGCGTCTGGAATGTTGCACCCGAGTACCAGGGTACGAAAACTGAGACATATTTGAACACGTCTCCCGATCACATGGTTGATCATACTCTAGGTTCCACATGCATGTTTTAGCTGAAGGAAGAATACCTTAAACCTGGGTAGTTGAAACCCGTGGAATGGGTACCATGCAATATGACTTCAAAGGGTCTTCATTTGCTCACCGAACCTCTCCAATCCTATCACTGCTGCATTTATGCCCCTGTACACATGCTTGATTCTCTTTCGGAGACATAGCAATCCATAGGTTGTAAGATACTTACTAGTCAGGTACATTCTTAGGCATTTAATATGCGGTGTTGAGTCCATTTCGTTGAGCAAGAGGTAGCTCTTGTCTATTCCATATTTGGCTTAAGGAACTTTATCTGTGCTCATTTCAATCTCTGGTTTTATGCAGCACCCCAACTCACCTTTCCCCTTAAGCAAGCATAAGTTGGTTTTCTAAATTTGAGACCCTGTTCTGTTCTGTAATTCAGTTCCTGTGTAGCCAAGTTTACATTCCGTGTATTACTGATATCTTATGATGTTTCTTTTTCTGTGTGACTTATTTCAGTTAGAATCATCATACCTGAATCCACTCATTGTGCTGCTAAGGGCCTGATGACATAGATTTCATTGCTGAGTGATATTGCTTTGTAAGTAAATACCACAACTTCTTTATCCATTTTTCACTTTCTGCGATGTTGAACTTGTACTGTAAACGAGGTTCTTGTAAACAGAGGCGTCCCAAACTTTGGGGTGGCTGTGTCTTTTTGATTTTAATTTCCCTAAGCTATAGGACCATAAGTGGAAGTGCCCTAGGCTCTGTTGCTTTGTTTTTTAGATGTTTCAGGAAACACCATACACTTCTCCTGAGTGTCTGTTGGCAATTTACATCCCGCCCATCAGCATAACAAGGCTCCCAGTTCTCCATGGCCTGTCCTGCCTTTCTGGATTTTACACTTTTTTCAGATGGCCCTTTTGACCGGGGGGAAGTGAGACTTCATTGTAGTGCAGATTTCCTTTGCAAGCTTGCTTGGTTGGCCAAAAAGGGCGTATGCGTTTTTTCCTGAATATATTCAGGAAAAAACGCATACGCCCTTTTTGGCCAAGTGCATCATTGTGGACGTTCTGCCTCTTTTCCTATGCTTTCAATGCAATTCCAGTCTACCTCCTGAAATCGGTTTCCTGCAATTCTGCCCCGCTTTCAAGTCCTCTTGGCAGCCTTACTTCAGTATATTTTTGGACGATAGCTGTCATTTATAACTCTGCAGGTTTGTGAATTACAGTGCCCCTGAGCTCCTTTCTTCAACTCGCTTTCTTGTGACCTGGCCGCAACATCGCAGGATGGCTTCAGGCCCTAATCTGGTTCCGGCACGGCACGCTGAGCCTTTGGTTAATTCCTCTTCCTGGTGGGAAATGAGAGTTAAATTTGCCCGTCCAGACACCTCCAGCTAGTCTCTCATTGGTTCTCGCTATTCCTGTTCATCTTCCGCAGAAATTGCAAACTGGGCCAAACAGGAGGTTAAAGGGACTGACTCTCCAAGTCGGGAGGGTGTTAGTAAAGCGTCTGGAATGTTGCACCCGAGTACCAGGGTACGAAAACTGAGACATATTTGAACACGTCTCCCGATCACATGGTTGATCATACTCTAGGTTCCACATGCATGTTTTAGCTGAAGGAAGAATACCTTAAACCTGGGTAGTTGAAACCCGTGGAATGGGTACCATGCAATATGACTTCAAAGGGTCTTCATTTGCTCACCGAACCTCTCCAATCCTATCACTGCTGCGTTTATGCCCCTGTACACATGCTTGATTCTCTTTCGGAGACATAGCAATCCATAGGTTTTAAGATACTTACTAGTCAGGTACATTCTTAGGCATTTAATATGCGGTGTTGAGTCCATTTCGTTGAGCAAGGAGTAGCTCTTGTCTATTCCATATTTGGCTTAAGGAACTTTATCTGTGCTCATTTCAATCTCTGGTTTTATGCAGCACCCCAACTCACCTTTACCCTTAAGAAAGCATAAGTTGGTTTTCTAAATTTGAGACCCTGTTCTGTTCTGTAATTCAGTTCCTGTGTAGCCAAGTTTACATTCCGTGTATTACTGATATCTTATGATGTTTCTTTTTCTGTGTGACTTATTTCAGTTAGAATCATCATACCTAAATCCACTCATTGTGCTGCTAAGGGCCTGATGACATAGATTTCATTGCTGAGTGATATTGCTTTGTAAGTAAATATCACAACTTCTTTATCCATTTTTCACTTTCTGCGATGTTGAACTTGTACTGTAAACGAGGTTCTTGTAAACAGAGGCGTCCCAAACTTTGGGGTGGCTGTGTCTTTTTGATTTTAATTTCCCTAAGCTATAGGACCATAAGTGGAAGTGCCCTAGGCTCTGTTGCTTTGTTTTTTAGATGTTTCAGGAAACACCATACACTTCTCCCGAGTGTCTGTTGGCAATTTACATCCCGCCCATCAGCATAACAAGGCTCCCAGTTCTCCATGGCCTGTCCTGCCTTTCTGGATTTTACACTTTTTTCAGATGGCCCTTTTGACCGGGGGGAAGTGAGACTTCATTGTAGTGCAGATTTCCTTTGCAAGCTTGCTTGGTTGGCCAAAAAGGGCGTATGCGTTTTTTCCTGAATATATTCAGGAAAAAACGCATACGCCCTTTTTGGCCAAGTGCATCATTGTGGACGTTCTGCCTCTTTTCCTATGCTTTCAATGCAATTCCAGTCTGCCTCCTGAAATCGGTTTCCTGCAATTCTGCCCCGCTTTCAAGTCCTCTTGGCAGCCTTACTTCAGTATATTTTTGGACGATAGCTGTCATTTATAACTCTGCAGGTTTGTGAATTACAGTGCCCCTGAGCTCCTTTCTTCAACTCGCTTTCTTTTGAGCTGGCCGCAACACCGCAGGATGGCTTCAGGCCCTAATCTGGTTCCGGCACGGCACGCTGAGCCTTTGGTTAATTCCTCTTCCTGGTGGGAAATGAGAGTTAAATTTGCCCGTCCAGACACCTCCAGCTAGTCTCTCATTGGTTCTCGCTATTCCTGTTCATCTTCCGCAGAAATTGCAAACTGGGCCAAACAGGAGGTTAAAGGGACTGACTCTCCAAGTCGGGAGGGTGTTAGTAAAGCGTCTGGAATGTTGCACCCGAGTACCAGGGTACGAAAACTGAGACATATTTGAACACGTCTCCCGATCACATGGTTGATCATACTCTAGGTTCCACATGCATGTTTTAGCTGAAGGAAGAATACCTTAAACCTGGGTAGTTGAAACCCGTGGAATGGGTACCATGCAATATGACTTCAAAGGGTCTTCATTTGCTCACCGAACCTCTCCAATCCTATCACTGCTGCGTTTATGCCCCTGTACACATGCTTGATTCTCTTTCGGAGACATAGCAATCCATAGGTTTTAAGATACTTACTAGTCAGGTACATTCTTAGGCATTTAATATGCGGTGTTGAGTCCATTTCGTTGAGCAAGGAGTAGCTCTTGTCTATTCCATATTTGGCTTAAGGAACTTTATCTGTGCTCATTTCAATCTCTGGTTTTATGCAGCACCCCAACTCACCTTTACCCTTAAGCAAGCATAAGTTGGTTTTCTAAATTTGAGACCCTGTTCTGTTCTGTAATTCAGTTCCTGTGTAGCCAAGTTTACATTCCGTGTATTACTGATATCTTATGATGTTTCTTTTTCTGTGTGACTTATTTCAGTTAGAATCATCATACCTGAATCCACTCATTGTGCTGCTAAGGGCCTGATGACATAGATTTCATTGCTGAGTGATATTGCTTTGTAAGTAAATACCACAACTTCTTTATCCATTTTTCACTTTCTGCGATGTTGAACTTGTACTGTAAACGAGGTTCTTGTAAACAGAGGCGTCCCAAACTTTGGGGTGGCTGTGTCTTTTTGATTTTAATTTCCCTAAGCTATAGGACCATAAGTGGAAGTGCCCTAGGCTCTGTTGCTTTGTTTTTTAGATGTTTCAGGAAACACCATACACTTCTCCTGAGTGTCTGTTGGCAATTTACATCCCGCCCATCAGCATAACAAGGCTCCCAGTTCTCCATGGCCTGTCCTGCCTTTCTGGATTTTACACTTTTTTCAGATGGCCCTTTTGACCGGGGGGAAGTGAGACTTCATTGTAGTGCAGATTTCCTTTGCAAGCTTGCTTGGTTGGCCAAAAAGGGCGTATGCGTTTTTTCCTGAATATATTCAGGAAAAAACGCATACGCCCTTTTTGGCCAAGTGCATCATTGTGGACGTTCTGCCTCTTTTCCTATGGTTTCAATGCAATTCCAGTCTACCTCCTGAAATCGGTTTCCTGCAATTCTGCCCCGCTTTCAAGTCCTCTTGGCAGCCTTACTTCATTATATTTTTGGACGATAGCTGTCATTTATAACTCTGCAGGTTTGTGAATTACAGTGCCCCTGAGCTCCTTTCTTCAACTCGCTTTCTTTTGAGCTGGCCGCAACACCGCAGGATGGCTTCAGGCCCTAATCTGGTTCCGGCACGGCACGCTGAGCCTTTGGTTAATTCCTCTTCCTGGTGGGAAATGAGAGTTAAATTTGCCCGTCCAGACAC
The DNA here is from genome assembly GCF_039906515.1 of Pseudorca crassidens. Taxonomy (NCBI): domain Eukaryota; kingdom Metazoa; phylum Chordata; class Mammalia; order Artiodactyla; family Delphinidae; genus Pseudorca; species Pseudorca crassidens. Next base: position 315,903 of record NW_027136052.1, on the reverse strand, counting down.
CTCCAGCTAGTCTCTCATTGGTTCTCGCTATTCCTGTTCATCTTCCGCAGAAATTGCAAACTGGGCCAAACAGGAGGTTAAAGGGACTGACTCTCCAAGTCGGGAGGGTGTTAGTAAAGCGTCTGGAATGTTGCACCCGAGTACCAGGGTACGAAAACTGAGACATATTTGAACACGTCTCCCGATCACATGGTTGATCATACTCTAGGTTCCACATGCATGTTTTAGCTGAAGGAAGAATAACTTAAACCTGGGTAGTTGAAACCCGTGGAATGGGTACCATGCAATATGACTTCAAAGGGTCTTCATTTGCTCACCGAACCTCTCCAATCCTATCACTGCTGCGTTTATGCCCCTGTACACACGCTTGATTCACTTTCGGAGACATAGCAATCCATAGGTTTTAAGATACTTACTAGTCAGGTACATTCTTAGGCGTTTAATATGCGGTGTTGAGTCCATTTCGTTGAGCAAGGAGTAGCTCTTGTCTATTCCATATTTGGCTTAAGGAACTTTATCTGTGCTCATTTCAATCTCTGGTTTTATGCAGCACCCCAACTCACCTTTACCCTTAAGCAAGCATAAGTTGGTTTTCTAAATTTGAGACCCTGTTCTGTTCTGTAATTCAGTTCCTGTGTAGCCAAGTTTACATTCCGTGTATTACTGATATCTTATGATGTTTCTTTTTCTGTGTGACTTATTTCAGTTAGAATCATCATACCTGAATCCACTCATTGTGCTGCTAAGGGCCTGATGACATAGATTTCATTGCTGAGTGATATTGCTTTGTAAGTAAATACCACAACTTCTTTATCCATTTTTCACTTTCTGCGATGTTGAACTTGTACGGTAAACGAGGTTCTTGTAAACAGAGGCGTCCCAAACTTTGGGGTGGCTGTGTCTTTTTGATTTTAATTTCCCTAAGCTATAGGACCATAAGTGGAAGTGCCCTAGGCTCTGTTGCTTTGTTTTTTAGATGTTTCAGGAAACACCATACACTTCTCCCGAGTGTCTGTTGGCAATTTACATCCCGCCCATCAGCATAACAAGGCTCCCAGTTCTCCATGGCCTGTCCTGCCTTTCTGGATTTTACACTTTTTTCAGATGGCCCTTTTGACCGGGGGGAAGTGAGACTTCATTGTACTGCAGATTTCCTTTGCAAGCTTGCTTGGTTGGTCAAAAAGTGCGTATGCGCTTTTTCCTGAATATATTCAGGAAAAAACGCATACGCCCTTTTTGGCCAAGTGCATCATTGTGGACGTTCTGCCTCTTTTCCTATGCTTTCAATGCAATTCCAGTCTGCCTCCTGAAATCGGTTTCCTGCAATTCTGCCCCGCTTTCAAGTCCTCTTGGCAGCCTTACTTCAGTATATTTTTGGACGATAGCTGTCATTTATAACTCTGCAGGTTTGTGAATTACAGTGCCCCTGAGCTCCTTTCTTCAACTCGCTTTCTTTTGAGCTGGCCGCAACACCGCAGGATGGCTTCAGGCCCTAATCTGGTTCCGGCACGGCACGCTGAGCCTTTGGTTAATTCCTCTTCCTGGTGGGAAATGAGAGTTAAATTTGCCCGTCCAGACACCTCCAGCTAGTCTCTCATTGGTTCTCGCTATTCCTGTTCATCTTCCGCAGAAATTGCAAACTGGGCCAAACAGGAGGTTAAAGGGACTGACTCTCCAAGTCGGGAGGGTTTTAGTAAAGCGTCTGGAATGTTGCACCCGAGTACCAGGGTACGAAAACTGAGACATATTTGAACAGGTCTCCCGATCACATGGTTGATCATACTCTAGGTTCCACATGCATGTTTTAGCTGAAGGAAGAATACCTTAAACCTGGGTAGTTGAAACCCGTGGAATGGGTACCATGCAATATGACTTCAAAGGGTCTTCATTTGCTCACCGAACCTCTCCAATCCTATCACTGCTGCGTTTATGCCCCTGTACACATGCTTGATTCTCTTTCGGAGACATAGCAATCCATAGGTTTTAAGATACTTACTAGTCAGGTACATTCTTAGGCGCTTAATATGGGGTGTTGAGTCCATTTCGTTGAGCAAGGAGTAGCTCTTGTCTATTCCATATTTGGCTTAAGGAACTTTATCTGTGCTCATTTCAATCTCTGGTTTTATGCAGCACCCCAACTCACCTTTCCCCTTAAGCAAGCATAAGTTGGTTTTCTAAATTTGAGACCCTGTTCTGTTCTGTAATTCAGTTCCTGTGTAGCCAAGTTTACATTCCGTGTATTACTGATATCTTATGATGTTTCTTTTTCTGTGTGACTTATTTCAGTTAGAATCATCATACCTGAATCCACTCATTGTGCTGCTAAGGGCCTGATGACATAGATTTCATTGCTGAGTGATATTGCTTTGTAAGTAAATACCACAACTTCTTTATCCATTTTTCACTTTCTGCGATGTTGAACTTGTACTGTAAACGAGGTTCTTGTAAACAGAGGCGTCCCAAACTTTGGGGTGGCTGTGTCTTTTTGATTTTAATTTCCCTAAGCTATAGGACCATAAGTGGAAGTGCCCTAGGCTCTGTTGCTTTGTTTTTTAGATGTTTCAGGAAACACCATACACTTCTCCCGAGTGTCTGTTGGCAATTTACATCCCGCCCATCAGCATAACAAGGCTCCCAGTTCTCCATGGCCTGTCCTGCCTTTCTGGATTTTACACTTTTTTCAGATGGCCCTTTTGACCGGGGGGAAGTGAGACTTCATTGTAGTGCAGATTTCCTTTGCAAGCTTGCTTGGTTGGCCAAAAAGGGCGTATGCGTTTTTTCCTGAATATATTCAGGAAAAAACGCATACGCCCTTTTTGGCCAAGTGCATCATTGTGGACGTTCTGCCTCTTTTCCTATGCTTTCAATGCAATTCCAGTCTGCCTCCTGAAATCGGTTTCCTGCAATTCTGCCCCGCTTTCAAGTCCTCTTGGCAGCCTTACTTCAGTATATTTTTGGACGATAGCTGTCATTTATAACTCTGCAGGTTTGTGAATTACAGTGCCCCTGAGCTCCTTTCTTCAACTCGCTTTCTTTTGAGCTGGCCGCAACACCGCAGGATGGCTTCAGGCCCTAATCTGGTTCCGGCACGGCACGCTGAGCCTTTGGTTAATTCCTCTTCCTGGTGGGAAATGAGAGTTAAATTTGCCCGTCCAGACACCTCCAGATAGTCTCTCATTGGTTCTCGCTATTCCTGTTCATCTTCCGCAGAAATTGCAAACTGGGCCAAACAGGAGGTTAAAGGGACTGACTCTCCAAGTCGGGAGGGTGTTAGTAAAGCGTCTGGAATGTTGCACCCGAGTACCAGGGTACGAAAACTGAGACATATTTGAACAGGTCTCCCGATCACATGGTTGATCATACTCTAGGTTCCACATGCATGTTTTAGCTGAAGGAAGAATACCTTAAACCTGGGTAGTTGAAACCCGTGGAATGGGTACCATGCAATATGACTTCAAAGGGTCTTCATTTGCTCACCGAACCTCTCCAATCCTATCACTGCTGCGTTTATGCCCCTGTACACATGCTTGATTCTCTTTCGGAGACATAGCAATCCATAGGTTTTAAGATACTTACTAGTCATGTACATTCTTAGGCGCTTAATATGGGGTGTTGAGTCCATTTCGTTGAGCAAGGAGTAGCTCTTGTCTATTCCATATTTGGCTTAAGGAACTTTATCTGTGCTCATTTCAATCTCTGGTTTTATGCAGCACCCCAACTCACCTTTCCCCTTAAGCAAGCATAAGTTGGTTTTCTAAATTTGAGACCCTGTTCTGTTCTGTAATTCAGTTCCTGTGTAGCCAAGTTTACATTCCGTGTATTACTGATATCTTATGATGTTTCTTTTTCTGTGTGACTTATTTCAGTTAGAATCATCATACCTGAATCCACTCATTGTGCTGCTAAGGGCCTGATGACATAGATTTCATTGCTGAGTGATATTGCTTTGTAAGTAAATACCACAACTTCTTTATCCATTTTTCACTTTCTGCGATGTTGAACTTGTACTGTAAACGAGGTTCTTGTAAACAGAGGCGTCCCAAACTTTGGGGTGGCTGTGTCTTTTTGATTTTAATTTCCCTAAGCTATAGGACCATAAGTGGAAGTGCCCTAGGCTCTGTTGCTTTGTTTTTTAGATGTTTCAGGAAACACCATACACTTCTCCCGAGTGTCTGTTGGCAATTTACATCCCGCCCATCAGCATAACAAGGCTCCCAGTTCTCCATGGCCTGTCCTGCCTTTCTGGATTTTACACTTTTTTCAGATGGCCCTTTTGACCGGGGGGAAGTGAGACTTCATTGTAGTGCAGATTTCCTTTGCAAGCTTGCTTGGTTGGCCAAAAAGGGCGTATGCGTTTTTTCCTGAATATATTCAGGAAAAAACGCATACGCCCTTTTTGGCCAAGTGCATCATTGTGGACGTTCTGCCTCTTTTCCTATGCTTTCAATGCAATTCCAGTCTGCCTCCTGAAATCGGTTTCCTGCAATTCTGCCCCGCTTTCAAGTCCTCTTGGCAGCCTTACTTCAGTATATTTTTGGACGATAGCTGTCATTTATAACTCTGCAGGTTTGTGAATTACAGTGCCCCTGAGCTCCTTTCTTCAACTCGCTTTCTTTTGAGCTGGCCGCAACACCGCAGGATGGCTTCAGGCCCTAATCTGGTTCCGGCACGGCACGCTGAGCCTTTGGTTAATTCCTCTTCCTGGTGGGAAATGAGAGTTAAATTTGCCCGTCCAGACACCTCCAGATAGTCTCTCATTGGTTCTCGCTATTCCTGTTCATCTTCCGCAGAAATTGCAAACTGGGCCAAACAGGAGGTTAAAGGGACTGACTCTCCAAGTCGGGAGGGTGTTAGTAAAGCGTCTGGAATGTTGCACCCGAGTACCAGGGTACGAAAACTGAGACATATTTGAACAGGTCTCCCGATCACATGGTTGATCATACTCTAGGTTCCACATGCATGTTTTAGCTGAAGGAAGAATACCTTAAACCTGGGTAGTTGAAACCCGTGGAATGGGTACCATGCAATATGACTTCAAAGGGTCTTCATTTGCTCACCGAACCTCTCCAATCCTATCACTGCTGCGTTTATGCCCCTGTACACATGCTTGATTCTCTTTCGGAGACATAGCAATCCATAGGTTTTAAGATACTTACTAGTCAGGTACATTCTTAGGCGTTTAATATGCGGTGTTGAGTCCATTTCGTTGAGCAAGGAGTAGCTCTTGTCTATTCCATATTTGGCTTAAGGAACTTTATCTGTGCTCATTTCAATCTCTGGTTTTATGCAGCACCCCAACTCACCTTTCCCCTTAAGCAAGCATAAGTTGGTTTTCTAAATTTGAGACCCTGTTCTGTTCTGTAATTCAGTTCCTGTGTAGCCAAGTTTACATTCCGTGTATTACTGATATCTTATGATGTTTCTTTTTCTGTGTGACTTATTTCAGTTAGAATCATCATACCTGAATCCACTCATTGTGCTGCTAAGGGCCTGATGACATAGATTTCATTGCTGAGTGATATTGCTTTGTAAGTAAATACCACAACTTCTTTATCCATTTTTCACTTTCTGCGATGTTGAACTTGTACTGTAAACGAGGTTCTTGTAAACAGAGGCGTCCCAAACTTTGGGGTGGCTGTGTCTTTTTGATTTTAATTTCCCTAAGCTATAGGACCATAAGTGGAAGTGCCCTAGGCTCTGTTGCTTTGTTTTTTAGATGTTTCAGGAAACACCATACACTTCTCCCGAGTGTCTGTTGGCAATTTACATCCCGCCCATCAGCATAACAAGGCTCCCAGTTCTCAATGGCCTGTCCTGCCTTTCTGGATTTTACACTTTTTTCAGATGGCCCTTTTGACCGGGGGGAAGTGAGACTTCATTGTAGTGCAGATTTCCTTTGCAAGCTTGCTTGGTTGGCCAAAAAGGGCGTATGCGTTTTTTCCTGAATATATTCAGGAAAAAACGCATACGCCCTTTTTGGCCAAGTGCATCATTGTGGACGTTCTGCCTCTTTTCCTATGCTTTCAATGCAATTCCAGTCTGCCTCCTGAAATCGGTTTCCTGCAATTCTGCCCCGCTTTCAAGTCCTCTTGGCAGCCTTACTTCAGTATATTTTTGGACGATAGCTGTCATTTATAACTCTGCAGGTTTGTGAATTACAGTGCCCCTGAGCTCCTTTCTTCAACTCGCTTTCTTTTGAGCTGGCCGCAACACCGCAGGATGGCTTCAGGCCCTAATCTGGTTCCGGCACGGCACGCTGAGCCTTTGGTTAATTCCTCTTCCTGGTGGGAAATGAGAGTTAAATTTGCCCGTCCAGACACCTCCAGCTAGTCTCTCATTGGTTCTCGCTATTCCTGTTCATCTTCCGCAGAAATTGCAAACTGGGCCAAACAGGAGGTTAAAGGGACTGACTCTCCAAGTCGGGAGGGTGTTAGTAAAGCGTCTGGAATGTTGCACCCGAGTACCAGGGTACGAAAACTGAGACATATTTGAACACGTCTCCCGATCACATGGTTGATCATACTCTAGGTTCCACATGCATGTTTTAGCTGAAGGAAGAATACCTTAAACCTGGGTAGTTGAAACCCGTGGAATGGGTACCATGCAATATGACTTCAAAGGGTCTTCATTTGCTCACCGAACCTCTCCAATCCTATCACTGCTGCGTTTATGCCCCTGTACACATGCTTGATTCTCTTTCGGAGACATAGCAATCCATAGGTTTTAAGATACTTACTAGTCAGGTACATTCTTAGGCGTTTAATATGCGGTGTTGAGTCCATTTCGTTGAGCAAGGAGTAGCTCTTGTCTATTCCATATTTGGCTTAAGGAACTTTATCTGTGCTCATTTCAATCTCTGGTTTTATGCAGCACCCCAACTCACCTTTACCCTTAAGCAAGCATAAGTTGGTTTTCTAAATTTGAGACCCTGTTCTGTTCTGTAATTCAGTTCCTGTGTAGCCAAGTTTACATTCCGTGTATTACTGATATCTTATGATGTTTCTTTTTCTGTGTGACTTATTTCAGTTAGAATCATCATACCTGAATCCACTCATTGTGCTGCTAAGGGCCTGATGACATAGATTTCATTGCTGAGTGATATTGCTTTGTAAGTAAATACCACAACTTCTTTATCCATTTTTCACTTTCTGCGATGTTGAACTTGTACTGTAAACGAGGTTCTTGTAAACAGAGGCGTCCCAAACTTTGGGGTGGCTGTGTCTTTTTGATTTTAATTTCCCTAAGCTATAGGACCATAAGTGGAAGTGCCCTAGGCTCTGTTGCTTTGTTTTTTAGATGTTTCAGGAAACACCATACACTTCTCCCGAGTGTCTGTTGGCAATTTACATCCCGCCCATCAGCATAACAAGGCTCCCAGTTCTCAATGGCCTGTCCTGCCTTTCTGGATTTTACACTTTTTTCAGATGGCCCTTTTGACCGGGGGGAAGTGAGACTTCATTGTAGTGCAGATTTCCTTTGCAAGCTTGCTTGGTTGGCCAAAAAGGGCGTATGCGTTTTTTCCTGAATATATTCAGGAAAAAACGCATACGCCCTTTTTGGCCAAGTGCATCATTGTGGACGTTCTGCCTCTTTTCCTATGCTTTCAATGCAATTCCAGTCTGCCTCCTGAAATCGGTTTCCTGCAATTCTGCCCCGCTTTCAAGTCCTCTTGGCAGCCTTACTTCAGTATATTTTTGGACGATAGCTGTCATTTATAACTCTGCAGGTTTGTGAATTACAGTGCCCCTGAGCTCCTTTCTTCAACTCGCTTTCTTTTGAGCTGGCCGCAACACCGCAGGATGGCTTCAGGCCCTAATCTGGTTCCGGCACGGCACGCTGAGCCTTTGGTTAATTCCTCTTCCTGGTGGGAAATGAGAGTTAAATTTGCCCGTCCAGACACCTCCAGCTAGTCTCTCATTGGTTCTCGCTATTCCTGTTCATCTTCCGCAGAAATTGCAAACTGGGCCAAACAGGAGGTTAAAGGGACTGACTCTCCAAGTCGGGAGGGTGTTAGTAAAGCGTCTGGAATGTTGCACCCGAGTACCAGGGTACGAAAACTGAGACATATTTGAACACGTCTCCCGATCACATGGTTGATCATACTCTAGGTTCCACATGCATGTTTTAGCTGAAGGAAGAATACCTTAAACCTGGGTAGTTGAAACCCGTGGAATGGGTACCATGCAATATGACTTCAAAGGGTCTTCATTTGCTCACCGAACCTCTCCAATCCTATCACTGCTGCGTTTATGCCCCTGTACACATGCTTGATTCTCTTTCGGAGACATAGCAATCCATAGGTTTTAAGATACTTACTAGTCAGGTACATTCTTAGGCGTTTAATATGCGGTGTTGAGTCCATTTCGTTGAGCAAGGAGTAGCTCTTGTCTATTCCATATTTGGCTTAAGGAACTTTATCTGTGCTCATTTCAATCTCTGGTTTTATGCAGCACCCCAACTCACCTTTACCCTTAAGCAAGCATAAGTTGGTTTTCTAAATTTGAGACCCTGTTCTGTTCTGTAATTCAGTTCCTGTGTAGCCAAGTTTACATTCCGTGTATTACTGATATCTTATGATGTTTCTTTTTCTGTGTGACTTATTTCAGTTAGAATCATCATACCTGAATCCACTCATTGTGCTGCTAAGGGCCTGATGACATAGATTTCATTGCTGAGTGATATTGCTTTGTAAGTAAATACCACAACTTCTTTATCCATTTTTCACTTTCTGCGATGTTGAACTTGTACTGTAAACGAGGTTCTTGTAAACAGAGGCGTCCCAAACTTTGGGGTGGCTGTGTCTTTTTGATTTTAATTTCCCTAAGCTATAGGACCATAAGTGGAAGTGCCCTAGGCTCTGTTGCTTTGTTTTTTAGATGTTTCAGGAAACACCATACACTTCTCCCGAGTGTCTGTTGGCAATTTACATCCCGCCCATCAGCATAACAAGGCTCCCAGTTCTCCATGGCCTGTCCTGCCTTTCTGGATTTTACACTTTTTTCAGATGGCCCTTTTGACCGGGGGGAAGTGAGACTTCATTGTAGTGCAGATTTCCTTTGCAAGCTTGCTTGGTTGGCCAAAAAGGGCGTATGCGTTTTTTCCTGAATATATTCAGGAAAAAACGCATACGCCCTTTTTGGCCAAGTGCATCATTGTGGACGTTCTGCCTCTTTTCCTATGCTTTCAATGCAATTCCAGTCTACCTCCTGAAATCGGTTTCCTGCAATTCTGCCCCGCTTTCAAGTCCTCTTGGCAGCCTTACTTCAGTATATTTTTGGACGATAGCTGTCATTTATAACTCTGCAGGTTTGTGAATTACAGTGCCCCTGAGCTCCTTTCTTCAACTCGCTTTCTTTTGAGCTGACCGCAACACCGCAGGATGGCTTCAGGCCCTAATCTGGTTCCGGCACGGCATGCTGAGCCTTTGGTTATTTCCTCTTCCTGGTGGGAAATGAGAGTTAAATTTGCCCGTCCAGACACCTCCAGCTAGTCTCTCATTGGTTCTCCCTATTTCTGTTCATCTTCCGCAGAAATTGCAAACTGGGCCAAACAGGAGCTTAAAGGTGCTGACTCTCCAAGTGCGGAGAGTGTTAGTAAAGCGTCTGGAATGTTGCACCCGAGTACCAGGGGAGGAAAACTGAGACATATTTGAACACGTCTCCCGATCACATGGTTGATCATACTCTAGGTTCCACATGCATGTTTTAGCTGAAGGAAGAATACCTTAAACCTGGGTAGTTGAAACCCGTGGAATGGGTACCATGCAATATGACTTCAAAGGGTCTTCATTTGCTCACCGAACCTCTCCAATCCTATCACTGCTGCGTTTATGCCCCTGTACACATGCTTGATTCTCTTTCGGAGACATAGCAATCCATAGGTTTTAAGATACTTACTAGTCAGGTACATTCTTAGGCGTTTAATATGCGGTGTTGAGTCCATTTCGTTGAGCAAGGAGTAGCTCTTGTCTATTCCATATTTGGCTTAAGGAACTTTATCTGTGATCATTTCAATCTCTGGTTTTATGCAGCACCCCAACTCACCTTTACCCTTAAGCAAGCATAAGTTGGTTTTCTAAATTTGAGACCCTGTTCTGTTCTGTAATTCAGTTCCTGTGTAGCCAAGTTTACATTCCGTGTATTACTGATATCTTATGATGTTTCTTTTTCTGTGTGACTTATTTCAGTTAGAATCATCATACCTGAATCCACTCATTGTGCTGCTAAGGGCCTGATGACATAGATTTCATTGCTGAGTGATATTGCTTTGTAAGTAAATACCACAACTTCTTTATCCATTTTTCACTTTCTGCGATGTTGAACTTGTACTGTAAACGAGGTTCTTGTAAACAGAGGCGTCCCAAACTTTGGGGTGGCTGTGTCTTTTTGATTTTAATTTCCCTAAGCTATAGGACCATAAGTGGAAGTGCCCTAGGCTCTGTTGCTTTGTTTTTTAGATGTTTCAGGAAACACCATACACTTCTCCCGAGTGTCTGTTGGCAATTTACATCCCGCCCATCAGCATAACAAGGCTCCCAGTTCTCCATGGCCTGTCCTGCCTTTCTGGATTTTACACTTTTTTCAGATGGCCCTTTTGACCGGGGGGAAGTGAGACTTCATTGTAGTGCAGATTTCCTTTGCAAGCTTGCTTGGTTGGCCAAAAAGGGCGTATGCGTTTTTTCCTGAATATATTCAGGAAAAAACGCATACGCCCTTTTTGGCCAAGTGCATCATTGTGGACGTTCTGCCTCTTTTCCTATGCTTTCAATGCAATTCCAGTCTACCTCCTGAAATCGGTTTCCTGCAATTCTGCCCCGCTTTCAAGTCCTCTTGGCAGCCTTACTTCAGTATATTTTTGGACGATAGCTGTCATTTATAACTCTGCAGGTTTGTGAATTACAGTGCCCCTGAGCTCCTTTCTTCAACTCGCTTTCTTTTGAGCTGACCGCAACACCGCAGGATGGCTTCAGGCCCTAATCTGGTTCCGGCACGGCATGCTGAGCCTTTGGTTATTTCCTCTTCCTGGTGGGAAATGAGAGTTAAATTTGCCCGTCCAGACACCTCCAGCTAGTCTCTCATTGGTTCTCCCTATTTCTGTTCATCTTCCGCAGAAATTGCAAACTGGGCCAAACAGGAGCTTAAAGGTGCTGACTCTCCAAGTGCGGAGAGTGTTAGTAAAGCGTCTGGAATGTTGCACCCGAGTACCAGGGGAGGAAAACTGAGACATATTTGAACACGTCTCCCGATCACATGGTTGATCATACTCTAGGTTCCACATGCATGTTTTAGCTGAAGGAAGAATACCTTAAACCTGGGTAGTTGAAACCCGTGGAATGGGTACCATGCAATATGACTTCAAAGGGTCTTCATTTGCTCACCGAACCTCTCCAATCCTATCACTGCTGCGTTTATGCCCCTGTACACATGCTTGATTCTCTTTCGGAGACATAGCAATCCATAGGTTTTAAGATACTTACTAGTCAGGTACATTCTTAGGCGTTTAATATGCGGTGTTGAGTCCATTTCGTTGAGCAAGGAGTAGCTCTTGTCTATTCCATATTTGGCTTAAGGAACTTTATCTGTGATCATTTCAATCTCTGGTTTTATGCAGCACCCCAACTCACCTTTACCCTTAAGCAAGCATAAGTTGGTTTTCTCAATTTGAGACCCTGTTCTGTTCTGTAATTCAGTTCCTGTGTAGCCAAGTTTACATTCCGTGTATTACTGATATCTTATGATGTTTCTTTTTCTGTGTGACTTATTTCAGTTAGAATCATCATACCTGAATCCACTCATTGTGCTGCTAAGGGCCTGATGACATAGATTTCATTGCTGAGTGATATTGCTTTGTAAGTAAATACCACAACTTCTTTATCCATTTTTCACTTTCTGCGATGTTGAACTTGTACTGTAAACGAGGTTCTTGTAAACAGAGGCGTCCCAAACTTTGGGGTGGCTGTGTCTTTTTGATTTTAATTTCCCTAAGCTATAGGACCATAAGTGGAAGTGCCCTAGGCTCTGTTGCTTTGTTTTTTAGATGTTTCAGGAAACACCATACACTTCTCCCGAGTGTCTGTTGGCAATTTACATCCCGCCCATCAGCATAACAAGGCTCCCAGTTCTCCATGGCCTGTCCTGCCTTTCTGGATTTTACACTTTTTTCAGATGGCCCTTTTGACCGGGGGGAAGTGAGACTTCATTGTAGTGCAGATTTCCTTTGCAAGCTTGCTTGGTTGGCCAAAAAGGGCGTATGCGTTTTTTCCTGAATATATTCAGGAAAAAACGCATATGCCCTTTTTGGCCAAGTGCATCATTGTGGACGTTCTGCCTCTTTTCCTATGCTTTCAATGCAATTCCAGTCTACCTCCTGAAATCGGTTTCCTGCAATTCTGCCCCGCTTTCAAGTCCTCTTGGCAGCCTTACTTCAGTATATTTTTGGACGATAGCTGTCATTTATAACTCTGCAGGTTTGTGAATTACAGTGCCCCTGAGCTCCTTTCTTCAACTCGCTTTCTTTTGAGCTGGCCGCAACACCGCAGGATGGCTTCAGGCCCTAATCTGGTTCCGGCACGGCACGCTGAGCCTTTGGTTAATTCCTCTTCCTGGTGGGAAATGAGAGTTAAATTTGCCCGTCCAGACACCTCCAGCTAGTCTCTCATTGGTTCTCGCTATTCCTGTTCATCTTCCGCAGAAATTGCAAACTGGGCCAAACAGGAGGTTAAAGGGACTGACTCTCCAAGTCGGGAGGGTGTTAGTAAAGCGTCTGGAATGTTGCACCCGAGTACCAGGGTACGAAAACTGAGACATATTTGAACACGTCTCCCGATCACATGGTTGATCATACTCTAGGTTCCACATGCATGTTTTAGCTGAAGGAAGAATACCTTAAACCTGGGTAGTTGAAACCCGTGGAATGGGTACCATGCAATATGACTTCAAAGGGTCTTCATTTGCTCACCGAACCTCTCCAATCCTATCACTGCTGCGTTTATGCCCCTGTACACATGCTTGATTCTCTTTCGGAGACATAGCAATCCATAGGTTTTAAGATACTTACTAGTCAGGTACATTCTTAGGCATTTAATATGCGGTGTTGAGTCCATTTCGTTGAGCAAGAGGTAGCTCTTGTCTATTCCATATTTGGCTTAAGGAACTTTATCTGTGCTCATTTCAATCTCTGGTTTTATGCAGCACCCCAACTCACCTTTCCCCTTAAGCAAGCATAAGTTGGTTTTCTAAATTTGAGACCCTGTTCTGTTCTGTAATTCAGTTCCTGTGTAGCCAAGTTTACATTCCGTGTATTACTGATATCTTATGATGTTTCTTTTTCTGTGTGACTTATTTCAGTTAGAATCATCATACCTGAATCCACTCATTGTGCTGCTAAGGGCCTGATGACATAGATTTCATTGCTGAGTGATATTGCTTTGTAAGTAAATACCACAACTTCTTTATCCATTTTTCACTTTCTGCGATGTTGAACTTGTACTGTAAACGAGGTTCTTGTAAACAGAGGCGTCCCAAACTTTGGGGTGGCTGTGTCTTTTTGATTTTAATTTCCCTAAGCTATAGGACCATAAGTGGAAGTGCCCTAGGCTCTGTTGCTTTGTTTTTTAGATGTTTCAGGAAACACCATACACTTCTCCCGAGTGTCTGTTGGCAATTTACATCCCGCCCATCAGCATAACAAGGCTCCCAGTTCTCCATGGCCTGTCCTGTCTTTCTGGATTTTACACTTTTTTCAGATGGCCCTTTTGACCGGGGGGAAGTGAGACTTCATTGTAGTGCAGATTTCCTTTGCAAGCTTGCTTGGTTGGCCAAAAAGGGCGTATGCGTTTTTTCCTGAATATATTCAGGAAAAAACGCATACGCCCTTTTTGGCCAAGTGCATCATTGTGGACGTTCTGCCTCTTTTCCTATGCTTTCAATGCAATTCCAGTCTACCTCCTGAAATCGGTTTCCTGCAATTCTGCCCCGCTTTCAAGTCTTCTTGGCAGCCTTACTTCAGTATATTTTTGGACGATAGCTGTCATTTATAACTCTGCAGGTTTGTGAATTACAGTGCCCCTGAGCTCCTTTCTTCAACTCGCTTTCTTTTGAGCTGGCCGCAACACCGCAGGATGGCTTCAGGCCCTAATCTGGTTCCGGCACGGCACGCTGAGCCTTTGGTTAATTCCTCTTCCTGGTGGGAAATGAGAGTTAAATTTGCCCGTCCAGACACCTCCAGCTAGTCTCTCATTGGTTCTCGCTATTCCTGTTCATCTTCCGCAGAAATTGCAAACTGGGCCAAACAGGAGGTTAAAGGGACTGACTCTCCAAGTCGGGAGGGTGTTAGTAAAGCGTCTGGAATATTGCACCCGAGTACCAGGGTACGAAAACTGAGACATATTTGAACACGTCTCCCGATCACATGGTTGATCATACTCTAGGTTCCACATGCATGTTTTAGCTGAAGGAAGAATACCTTAAACCTGGGTAGTTGAAACCCGTGGAATGGGTACCATGCAATATGACTTCAAAGGGTCTTCATTTGCTCACCGAACCTCTCCAATCCTATCACTGCTGTGTTTATGCCCCTGTACACATGCTTGATTCTCTTTCAGAGACATAGCAATCCATAGGTTTTAAGATACTTACTAGTCAGGTACATTCTTAGGCGTTTAAAATGCGGTGTTGAGTCCATTTCGTTGAGCAAGGAGTAGCTCTTGTCTATTCCATATTTGGCTTAAGGAACTTTATCTGTGCTCATTTCAATCTCTGGTTTTATGCAGCACCCCAACTCACCTTTCCCCTTAAGCAAGCATAAGTTGGTTTTCTAAATTTGAGACCCTGTTCTGTTCTGTAATTCAGTTCCTGTGTAGCCAAGTTTACATTCCGTGTATTACTGATATCTTATGATGTTTCTTTTTCTGTGTGACTTATTTCAGTTAGAATCATCATACCTGAATCCACTCATTGTGCTGCTAAGGGCCTGATGACATAGATTTCATTGCTGAGTGATATTGCTTTGTAAGTAAATACCACAACTTCTTTATCCATTTTTCACTTTCTGCGATGTTGAACTTGTACTGTAAACGAGGTTCTTGTAAACAGAGGCGTCCCAAACTTTGGGGTGGCTGTGTCTTTTTGATTTTAATTTCCCTAAGCTATAGGACCATAAGTGGAAGTGCCCTAGGCTCTGTTGCTTTGTTTTTTAGATGTTTCAGGAAACACCATACACTTCTCCCGAGTGTCTGTTGGCAATTTACATCCCGCCCATCAGCATAACAAGGCTCCCAGTTCTCCATGGCCTGTCCTGCCTTTCTGGATTTTACACTTTTTTCAGATGGCCCTTTTGACCGGGGGGAAGTGAGACTTCATTGTAGTGCAGATTTCCTTTGCAAGCTTGCTTGGTTGGCCAAAAAGGGCGTATGCGTTTTTTCCTGAATATATTCAGGAAAAAACGCATACGCCCTTTTTGGCCAAGTGCATCATTGTGGACGTTCTGCCTCTTTTCCTATGCTTTCAATGCAATTCCAGTCTACCTCCTGAAATCGGTTTCCTGCAATTCTGCCCCGCTTTCAAGTCCTCTTGGCAGCCTTACTTCAGTATATTTTTGGACGATAGCTGTCATTTATAACTCTGCAGGTTTGTGAATTACAGTGCCCCTGAGCTCCTTTCTTCAACTCGCTTTCTTTTGAGCTGGCCGCAACACCGCAGGATGGCTTCAGGCCCTAATCTGGTTCCGGCACGGCACGCTGAGCCTTTGGTTAATTCCTCTTCCTGGTGGGAAATGAGAGTTAAATTTGCCCGTCCAGACACCTCCAGCTAGTCTCTCATTGGTTCTCGCTATTCCTGTTCATCTTCCGCAGAAATTGCAAACTGGGCCAAACAGGAGGTTAAAGGGACTGACTCTCCAAGTCGG